>NW_026733644.1:125000-221835 GCF_028476545.2 Physella acuta
CAAATTTTCTTGATTCCCATCTTTTTGAGACCCTGTTACTATGGAATTTCTGATCGCTATTGTCTTTATGGCTTCGGCCTCTATGATGGTTTCTGTTACGCTTTCGTTAACTTGCTGTGATGCTGCAGTAGTATGATGTGCTTCAGTTTGGCCATCTACTTCAAAGGCATCTTCTACCTCTCTATGCCTTGCTTCTCTAAGCATTTCATTTTGTCTTTCTCCGTCAACATCATAACTGTCCCAATGCTTTAAGAAATTTCTATTGTTACTTAGATGCTCCCTAACTTCTTCTTTATCATTTGCATCCCAAGGCTCAATTGCCCTGTACTGTCCATCTACTAGCTGGACGCCGTCAAGAGCGCGAGTCCTCAAATGCTCACACATTTTAGGCAGGTGCCTGTCTGTGTTGCAGTGGCAACATTGCACCCTCCTCCCATTGAGGATTATAATGACTCCGCTCTCCTTGTTGGCCTCATTTGTAAGTATAATATAGTGTGGGACACTCTCCACATCTTCTTTCTCCAGAGAGATGGTGAATTGTACCACATTTGATTGGTCTATTCTCTTAAATGTTGGTGTTGAGTCCTGACTGCTTATAGATTTCAGAATCGCCATTATATCATCGTCGCTTGTCTTGGAAGGCAGCCATTTCAGCATGCCCCTTTGCCCAGATTTATCGGCGTGGGTTATTGATATTCTCTGCACTCTGTATCTGGATGTTACCCCAGGTGGCAAATCTCTGTGAAATTCTTTTAGGTGCATTTTCTCATATAGTTCCTTTGATCTAATGGTGACATACCATTTACGCAGTGTCCCATAGTTATACAGACCTTCAAATTCAGCTGGTGATAGGCTACATAACATACATAGCTCTCTTTTTAGTTCGTCAGCTGTGAGGGTAGCTAAAGAAAAACCCTCTTGTATGAAAATCTCTAGAGTTTTTGGTGCATGTCCTGCCATGCCAAACTTAGGCAGGAATAGCCGTTTGTTGTATTTTTCCGACATAGTTGTGCGTGAGGCCCACCCGGGGCCAGGCAATACACACAAGAAATAAAAAAGTAAAAAAAAAGTACTTACAATTACAATGTATAAAATGTGAAGAGAAAAAAAAATAACACACACACAAGGTTCCAAATGGAAATACACACGAGTTTAAATAAGTAGAGATGAAATTAATCCAAAAGAATTTTTTTTTTAAAATATTATCTGCTGTCCCTTGATTTTAAGGGATCCAAAATTTTGTTAAATCAAATTTTTTTCTTCCTTTTTTTTTTGTTAAATCAATTTTTTTTTTTTTTTTTTTTTTTTTTTGTTAAATCAAATTACTTTAGAAATCGTAGTCGAAGCCATGAGGAATAAATCAATTCGCCCATACTTTTATATTAGTACCAGTTTCGTATTTTAAACTGGTAGCTCTGTTGAAGAAAACGTTTTATTTTAGAATTTAAACAATTTATTAAAAAATACAATGCATTTATATTAAAGTGTTAGTCTGTTTTATGTTTTAATAATAATAAATAAATTTCAATGTTTTGTATATTATATGTATGCTTTTATGTACTTTCAAAGAATTTTTAGAATATAAATCTGGGTTGCGTCCCTTGAATGCTTTTATTTTTTACTTTCTCGTATATACGAAGCATAGAGAAAGTATTGTAACGGAAAACATAATTTTGCAATCTTGTTCGTATGTCTGTGTGTCTGTGTGTTTGTGTGTGTAAACACGATAACTTGAATACCGTTACAGATAGGTTGAAGAAATTTCATATATAAGTATTTTATCAAAATCGTAGATCCGTATCAGCTTTTGAGCGATTTCCGATAACCGGAAGTGGTATTTTTTCTACTTTGAATTTTTCAAAAGCCTATAACTTGAGTACTATTTCAGATAGATGCATGAAATTTCACAAGTAAGTAAAAGATCTAATTCTCTACCTTCTGTCAAATTTTGAGTAATTTCCGTTGACCGAAAGTACTAATTTGCGCTATTTTTGATTTCTCAAAAAAAAAAAAACGCATGTAAATTTATAAAGTACTAATAATATTGCGCACTATTATGCACATTTCATTTGGCGTTCACCTGGTGTGCAATTCTTTGTTCTACGAGATTTTATTCTATTTTAAAAACTTTAAGTATTTAAAATGGAGTTCCCATCCCCTGTTGTTTTATATAAGAATATCCGAGAAAGTTTAGGGGAGATCACACCCGATTTATTTATAATAGGTTATAGCTAAAAGTAGTTTAATATTTATAATGTAAAATCATTCTGTATTTGAACACTGCATTGTGACTCAACGTGTGCTAGGCTGTTGGTGTTTTTTCTACTTTCTATCCACTGGTGAACAAACACGCATTGCAGATAAATGATTATCTATAACAAAGGCATCATTGTATAAAATATGTTCTGCAGATCCTCACTAACTAATACATCATTGTATCAAATATGTTCTGCAGATCCTCACTAACTAATACATCGTTGTAACAAATATGTTCTGCAGATCCTTACTAACTAATACATCGTTGTAACAAATATGTTCTGCAGATCCTTACTAACTAATACATCATTGTATCAAATATGTTCTACAGATACTCACAAAAAATGTGTCCCTCTCTAACATAGGCATCATTGAAACTAGTATGTTCCTCAGTAACATATACATCAATAAATTAATAACAGCTTCTTGTACAGCACGAAGCATCAGGTATTACATTTACATCAAACAGAGAAGACAACTTTTTTTTAATTCACTATATCCCAGTGTTGTGTTTCAATTTATAGAGATCTAGATCGGTTTTAAATAATCATTCAAAATTTTAATGTCAATCTAAACATAATCCATAATCCTAACGTTAATTCAAACATAATCCATAATCTTAATGTAAATGTAAATGAAATATGTACATAATCTGAATGTTAATCTAAACATAATCCATAATCCTAACATTAATTCAAACATATTCCATAATCTTAACGTGAACGTAAACATTATCCATAACCTAAATGTAAATTTGAAACAAAATCAGTACATCATATGAGTGAAATCTAAACTTAATCCATAATCTAAACATGAAGTGAGACAACTGACAATTACTTTGTAAAATAGTTTATATGTTCATTTTACAATTTTACAAACACATCAAGATTCTACATATAAATTTGATACACGTTTTTACATCTGTGACACTCAGAAACTACATCATAACTTTTAATTACCAAAATTAGCCCCTAAATCTGGTCAATACTACATTTAGTCCTAGACTTTACTCCTAGATCTTTCTCATAATTGTAAAAATGAAAATTAAACTTTATTTAAAGCACACGACTTGTATATCGATTCTGTGGGAATTTAGCTTGATAGCTGGTTAAGCTAAAGCTTTAAGCCTAGCTAGATAACTGGTTAAGCTAAAGCTTTAAGCCTAGCTAGATAACTGGTTAAGCTAAAGCTTTAAGCCTAGCTAGATAACTGGTTAAGCTAAAGCTTTAAGCCAGCTAAACAACTAAGTCCTGACTTCTAACCCACACTTACGAAAACCATCATGGCGCTTACAAAAACACAACTTTCGTTTTCTTTTGATCATGTGCCCATGTGCTTCGCGGATCAAAGACATCGCAAATCGCCTTTCGTGCAGGAAATTTGTATCAAAGTCTAACACGTCTTTCAAGAAAGGATTGGGGATTAACATCATATTAAAAGAATGCTAACTCAGTGAAGTTTCTTTTTCCCTAAAGTTACGCAACATTGCACTGCTTTCGCCGTACGTCTGTTGGCGTCTTGTATATTGTATGTCCTGTAGTGTATTGTATATTGTATGTTCTGTATTGTCGTGTATATTGTATGTCATATACAGTCTTGTGACTAGTAGAGTTAAGTAATGCCCTGTAGTGTCTTGTAATACCTTGTGTCTTATAATGTCTTGCATTGTCTTGAGACTGTATGTATGTTATATCTTTTCGTGCTTTTTACAGTAAAATTATTAAATAAATCCCCCATTGACAAATCAGTACAACTGGGCCTTAGTAAGTGGTCAAAACTGGAAAATATTTTTTAAGTTAAATGATTTTTAATCAAATATACTGTTTCATAATATATCAGCCTAAAATAATGTTTGATATACAATGAAAAAAATGTATATAATGTTAAAAACAAGTATACTAATTTGGTTCAACATTTCTGAAGCTTAACTTTAATGACCGACCAAACGTGTTCACATTTAATGCTAATATTGCTTTTTGGATGTGTAGCGCTTACTTAATATGAAATATGTACAATACATATATAGTCTATTGTACACCAAACTCAAATAAGTTGGTATCAATTTCCAAATAATTATTTTCCAACAAGAAAAAAAGGATGTAATTTTTTTTCAAGTTATATTCAGATAAAGATGCTGTCCCAATAATATATCTAAACATCATCAATAAAAACATCTAAACATTATCAATAAAAACATCTAAACATCATCAATAGCACAACATCTATACATCATCAATAACATAAGATATGTACATCGTCAATAAAGCATCTATACATCATCACTAACACATCTCTGCATCATCACTAAAACATCTATACATCATCAATGACACAATATATAACCTATTAACCTCAAATGTGTATGGCTATTAAAGAACTAAGGAATTTCGTAGGCCATCTAAAAGGTAGGCTACTCTTCTAAAACTCACCAAGATTGTATTGCTCCTTCCTCGGTGGAAATAAAGACATTTGAAACTCGGGACTATTTATAGCAGCTATTTATAGAATCCCTGACCAAGATCTTCACGCATTCCAAATCTGTCACAGCTAAAAAATTTATCTTTAAATGTGATACATGCAACTATTCGAAACATTTCGACAACATGATGAATAAATGAGGATAAAAAAGCTGGAATTATTCAGGTGGTAAATAGTGGTATTTGGTGGGCAGGGGTGGGGTGGAGAGTCTAGCTATGTGGAGGAAGAAGTGATTTTAAATTTAGAATGTTATACTTCTTTTTTTACTTTCTCGTATATACGAAGTATAGAGAAAGTCTTGTAATCGTGCAAAAAAAAACGAGTTTTTTTTTTTACAAATCTCGACATTTTACACCTCACTGATACGGAAAAACATAATTTTGCAATCTTGCCCGTATGTCTGTGTGTCTGTCTGTGTGTGTCTATCTGTCTGTGTGTAAACACGATAACTTGAGTACCGTTACAGCTAGGTTTATAATATTTTATATATAAGTATTTTATCAAAATCGTAGATCCTGATCAACTTTTGAGTGATTTCCGATAACCGGAAATGGTACTTTTCCTACTTTGAATTTTTAAAAAGCCTATAACTTAAGTACTATTTCAGATAGATAAATGAAATTTCACACGTAAATAAAAAATCTAATGTTCTACCTTCTGTCAAATTTTGAGTAATTTCCGTTGACCGGAAGTACTAATTTACGCTATTTCCGATTTCTCAAAAAATGCATGTACTCATACTATTGCGCACTATTATGCACATTTTATTAGGCGTTCTCGAATATTCGAGAAAGTTTAGGGGAGAGCACTCCCGGTTTATTTTTAAATCTATCTAACAAGAAATCAAAATTTGAACTCTTTATGACGAAACAAAAAGAAAACTTGGCTTAGAGATAGAATAGACTCCACGATGGGTTTTGCGAAAATATACGGTCTCATTTAGTTCTGAACATTGCTTGTTTAGATGGTTTAGTCCCTTGAGGCTAATGGTTGTGTGTTGACTACCATTGTAGCGGGTGACTACTGTTAATTTATTCTAAATTGGTGTGTGTGGGGGGGGGGGGGGGATTTAGAGGACTACTGTTAATCTATCCTAAACTGGTTGGGGGGAGATGGGGGTGGTCACAACTGTTAGTTTCTGTCCATACTTAATGGGGGGGGAGTGTATCATTGGCTGTGATAATGTTGACCAGCTCAGGGGAATGTGGGGGGTGGGGTGGGGTGTGAAGGGTACTCTTGCCTAGCACAAGCTGACAACAGATACCACGTGACAAGCCTGGATTAAGAACTTCCCGCCCTTTCATCGGCTGCCAGATCTCACCTGACGATACCCCGTCAGACTCCGTTTCCGCTCAAAATGGCGCTCGTTTTCCTAGTTACCTTGACCTTGCATTTAAAGCGAGATTAAATTCCGAACGATATTGCGCTGCCCGCGATCTTTTTCAAATTCAGCTCTTACTGGTTACTATGGCAACCAGACTTTGTATAGATACAAAACAGCGACATTTATATTAAAACTCGCCATGTTACACGAACACAGTGTATACGGCTTGTACCCAAAACATTTTTTACTCTAAAGGTTATACATTGGTGCTGCATATAAATGGGCTCTTGTATAAAAGTAATCGATACAATGGATACTCGATGCTGCTATGATTAAAGGTTTAATGGTTTTTTTTTTGTTTTTATTTGTCAGAAGTCGGGTCTGGTGTATAAAGGGGAAAAAAAAGAACAACATTGTTAAAAAAGATTACGTTTAACTATTTTTAGCTTTTACGATACAGAATATTTTGGCAGACGGCTACACACAGATCGTTTGGGCAAACAGCAACTGATGACACACACACACAGACACACGCACTCACAGACAGAACACACACACAAACACACACTTACACAGACAGAAACACACACAGACACACACAAACACACACACACAATCACACACACAGACACAAACACACACAGATACACTCACAGACACACACACACAGACACACACATACACACAAAAACATACAATCACACACACAGAAAGAAACACACACAGATACACTCACAAAGATATACACAAACACACAGACACAATCACACACAGACACATACACACAGACACATATACACACAGACACAGACACATACACACACACAATCACACACAGACACACAGACATCGCTCTGTGATCAACAAAGACTAGACCAAAATGTTTTTCCTTCTGAGGTTAAAACCTCACATATGTTGTAGGCCTTAAATCGTGATCCCTGAACTGTGTTCTAAAAAAAACAAACAGTTTGCTTTATGTCGTCGTGTTTATTTGAACACCCCTTTATGTTCTTGTCAGACGGAATGTAATTATATAAACGAACACACAGTTAGATAAACATAACATGTCGCTGACGTTGGTGTTTACTATTGTTTACGTTATCGGTTGTTGATTTTGTTCGTCTAAGAAAAGCATGCTCATGTTTAGCAGGTGCCTCTTCAGCAATATTTGCCGTTTGAACTTGCAGTAGTTCCTTTAGAGTAGAAGATATTGGTACCTGGACGGAAGAATTGGCTTTATAGTTGCCCGTTTCTCTGTCTGTTTCTTACTATATTATATTGCCGGTTTGTTGGTTTTTCTAAATGTAGCTAAAAGAAGGGAGGTTAACAGAGGCGTAGCGAGGGGGGAGGGCGTACATTTGTTTCCGGGCGCCGACCTTAGGGGGCGCCAAAATGGGTTGGAAAAACAAATTAAAATGTTATTTTAGCTGCACTAATAGTTTGAGAGGGGTGTGCAAATCGAAAGTTGAAGGTGGGGGGAGGGGGGGTGCAAATCGAAAGTTTGAAGGGCGGGGGTGCAAATTGAAAATTTGCTTCCGAGGGGGCACCAAATTGAAAGTTTGTCCCCGGGCGCCGGGAAGGGTCGCTACGCCTCTGGAGGTGAATGTGGCTGAAAAGGTTTTATAAAATTCGCCTGTCAGGCCGTGCGGTCCTGGTAATTTGTTTGCGTTTAATTTGAGTATGGTTTTGGTTATGTCGACTGTCTTAAGGGGGTGTTAATTTTGTCGCTGTCATGTAAGGGTTTAATAAATTTAAGGTATTTGTCTTGCGTGTCTGTGTTTGTCTCTTCGATTTTGTATTGTTGCGTGTAATAGTCTCTGAATATTGCTTGAATTTTTTTCGATTCAGTCGTCTCTTGGTTATTGTTGTCTATGAGATGAGTGATTTGTTTTAACCTCTGATAAATTTGTTCTAAAAATGTCGTGTGTGGGGTTTTCCGAGCCTATGTGTTCTATTCTACTTCTGATTTGTTCTATTCTACTTCTGATTTGTTCTATTCTACTTCTGATTTGTTCTATTCTACTTCTGATTTGTTCTTCTCTATATTTGTGCTCTTGTATTTTAAAAAGTTCCGTTTCTACTGAGTCTATTTGTTCTTTTGTTATTGTTGTTACCTTTAAGTATACTTGGTTGTTTTTTCTAGTTTAATTTCTTTATGGGCCCTAACGCCAGAGGCGTATCCAGGTTTTCATTGTAGGGGGAGCGAAAAGAGCAAAAAAAGGCGCCGAATTTTTAACACGTTCTATATACGTGTATTATATATATATATATATATATATATATATATATATATATATATATATAATTACTAGCTGTATGTCATTACTTTGCTATGATGTAAAATAAATTGAAAGTAGCACTCTGAAGAAATAAGAAAAAACACACTATGTAGGCCGACAAAACAAAAATTGTATCAATCTAAACAAAAAAAAATATATATATATATATACACACTTCAACCAAAAACAACGAACGTAACACAGTCTGTTTTGTAATTCTTGTAAAAAAAAATTCTGTCATATCATTCCTTGGAAATTAAGACAATTGAAATAGGGGAAATAATCACTCTCTTAATATAAATATGTATATATCTACACATTTAATTATAAATGTCAAAACAAATAAATAATTACTTTAGAATATAATGAAATTGTTTTACACTATTCGTGTTTACAAAATGTTTTTGTCTATAATCAGAATTTAATATATCGTCATCATAAATGCTAAAGTATTACAGCATAATGAAAGTTTTTAAAATCAGAGTTGGTATAAAAGCATACTTTTCAATACAACACAAAAACATTCGGAAAAACAGCCAACATTTAACTACCTTCCGGTCTTTTAGTTCAGATCATATATTTTAATTAACAGCTGCTTCTTTGTGTTCTTGAAAGATCATTTTTAACATAGTATTGATCACACACCTTTTTACTGGTAATTGCAAAAACAATATTTACAGAGTTTTACGTTTTAAAAGCTAATTTTCTGGCGGCATGGTACTTTGGTACATCATTACAATGTACTAAACAGGTCAGTTCGGGGTGGGTTGGGGGGGGGTGGGTTCAACTTCATTCACCACTGACCTTTCACTTTAGGTCAATTATCCAACCCAGTGTATACCTAGGTGTGACATTAATGTCGCTCTACACAATTGTGGTGGTGAGGTGTGTGTGTTGGGGGGGGGGGGGGGGAGATAACCAACTCAGAGTGAACATAGCGTCAGTTTTTAGATGACTGTTCTAAACATACATATATATTACACAAATATATATTACAAAAATATATATTACAGAAATAGATTTAAATATGTAGCAGTGGTATTATGACAATATTTTTTTTTACAGAAGTGTCCATGGGGGAGGGGGAATTGTAACAGTTTCATATAATTTGTAATCGTAATCACTATCGCCCAAACTGTAAGAATACTACTACTTCATCGTGATGACGTTGTTGACCTTGTCAAAATGTCCCCACCACTACGCAGTTTGCTCATAAGTAGGTGCCACATCAGTTGTATTTGTTTCTTTATTGTATTTTTTTTAAATTAATCACACGAGTCAAACTGTATATATATAAAGTAATTATGTGTGAAGTTTTATGTATAACATTTTCTAATTCAATTATTCGTAAGCAAATACATTATACAGTTGCCTTAAACTTAACACCCCTCTTGTTAAGTGGTACTACCGTAGAGGTTTTTTAAACATTGCAAAGCATCGTAATGGTTATTTTTAGAATGGCAAACTGATGTAGCTGTTAATACGTGTTGTAAACGTAGAAACTACTAGACTAGTACAAAAATGCTTAATTTCTGCATGAAAAGAAATCTTGTGATTTACATAGATGTGCCGACCAAAAATATTTTTTTAACAAATATCAGTTTAAAACTTTGAGTTTAAAAAATTTCCAAAAAAGGCGCCACTTTGCTGAAAATGGCCAGAGGGGGAGCGGCCGCTCCCCCTGCTCCCCCCCTGCGTACGCTACTGCCTAACGCTATTAATGCAAAAGGCATATTTGATATCTCCTAAATGGGGCAGTATCAGCCAGACAATGAAAAATTGAGGAAAAATGTGCCAAAAAAATACAAACTATTATACATACACACATAATTTTTTACCAAAATAGTTAGGCCCCCTATTATTAATAATATTATTATAAAAGAACACATAAAAGAAAGTCAAATGTATGATGCGAATATTTTTTATATAAAAATGTTGGGCTACGGTTTTCCAACATTTAGGCCCTTCCTTCTGAAGATACTCAAGGAGATGAATAACATGGTAGCAGTAGCGTAGCGAGGTCGGGTGTCACCCGGTGCGGCACTTAATGGTGTCACCCCCCCCCCCCTTCAGAGGCGTAGCGACACTTCCCGGGAATAAATTTTCGATTTGCACCCCGCCCTCAAGTTTTCGATTTGCACCCCCCCCCCCTCAAGTTTTCCATTTGCACCCCCCCCCCCCTCAAACTTTCGATTTGCACCACCCCGCCCCCTCAAGTTTTCGATTTGCACCCCCCCCCTCCCTCGAACTTTTTCTCTATATATTTTGCTATTTTTTGCCTTGGTGTCACCCCCCTAAATGGTGTCACCCGGTGCGGTCCGCACCCCCCGCCCCCCCCCCCCTCGCTACGCCCCTGCATGGTAGCCTACCGTTGGAACTAGAAGATATAGGCCTACATTGTGAGAAATTTTGTAATTTGTATAATTTTACAAAGTTAGAAAATATGGAGAGACTAAAAAAATATTTCGTTTTGTTTAGATTACTAACCATAGATCGTAACGTAAGGAAACTATATACCAAATTTTAAGAAATTGTGCTGCAGCCATTCATACATCTAAAAATGTACAAAATGATAAATTATTGAAGCTCATATATGCACAGCTACATAAAGTATTTTAAGGAAAATAAACCGGGAGTGATCTCCCCTAAACTTTCTCGAATATTCTAATATAAAATTACGAGGGATGGCAACTCAGGACATAGACAATATTTGTTATCCATTTTTAATTACTTAAACTTTTTATAATAGAATAGAATCTCGTAAAAAAAAAAAATTGCACACCAAGTGAAAAGTTTCCCTTTTCTAGCCTGACTTGAACTCGGATTCGAACTCGAGACTAACGGGTTAGCAGTCCAGCTCTCTACCGCTAGACCACTCCGTCCCACACCAAGTAAACGCCTAATAAAATGTGTATAAAAGTGCGGGATATTATTAGTACTTTATAAATTTACATGCGTTTTTTGAGAAATCGAAAATAGCGTAAATTAGTACTTCCGGGCAACGGAAATTACTCGAAATTTGACAGAAGGTAGATAATTAGATCTTTCACTTACGTGTGAAATTTCATGCATCTATCTAAAATAGTACGCAACTTATAGGCTTTTGAAAAATTCAAAGTAGAAAAAGTACCACTTCCGGTTATCGGAAATCGCTTAAAAATTGATCAGGATCTACGATTTTGATCCAATCTATAATATAAGCGGGCTGTGTCTGTCCTTCCTTCCTTCCTTCCGTCCGTCATCGCTATAGATTTTGGGACTATAAAAGTAAACATTCGCACCATGCTGTGCTTTTCAGTGCACCGCAGTGTCTTATTATAAATTATAGAGTAGGGTTTGTTTATATAGCGGCATAGAGCTATTTTATAATTGCCACGGTTTTTACTCTTTCGCATAACGTCAAGAAAATATTAAATACACGCAAACTGCTAAAACGTATTAAAAAGATCAATGTCAAATATCATTTTCGTTTAGGCTCCCAGAAAAAGTGGATACATTTCCATAAAAGTAGGTCGAAAAAACTAATTAATTCAACTTTTTTTTGTGGTAATTTTTTTCAAGGGAGGTAATTTGAAAATATATTTAACTCAACAATAATTTAAGTTAATCTTTTTTGTATTACTACCGCATTGATTAGTATATGTTAATGTTCATAATTAAAAGAGAAAAATGTTAAGATTATTTATATTATTTATTATTTTTTTCTAATTAGTCTATGATTTCTCTAAAATCACTATCTTTTTGCTTTTGTTTTTCGGTGTTATGAAAACAGATGGTGAAATTAGACTTTTTGAGAATAATGGAAAGGCTCTCTCTGAGCGCGGACGTATGGGAAAATGTTTTTTTTTAAATATTCAACTCACTCTCAATAAATTAAGTTAATTTTTTTTATTACTTCCACATTGATTATTATATGTTAAGTAAAATAGAAAAAATGTTAAGATTATTTACATTATTTTCTAATTAGACTATGATCTCTCAAAATCACTATTTTTTTGTTTTTGTTTTTCGGTGTTAACAGATGGTGAAAATTTAGAATTATAGTATAGAGAATGCTGGAAAGGCTCTCTCTAGGCGCGGATGCCTAAGAAAAGCGTGTTGTTCGTTGGTGATTCTATTGTTGTGGTTGTGTTGTGGTTGTGTTGTGTTGTGGTTGTGTTGTGGTTGTGTTGTGGTTGTGTTGTGGTTGTATTGTGTTTTGGTTGTATTGTGGTTGTGTTGTGGTTGTGTTGTGTTGTGGTTGTGTTGTGGTTGTGTTGTGTTGTGGTTATGTTGTGGTTGTGTTGTGGTTGTGTTGTGGTTGTGGTTGTGTTTGTGGTTGTGTTGTGGTTGTGGTTGTGTTGTGTTGTGATTGTGTTTTGTTTGTGTTTGTGTTTGTGTTATGTTTTTGTTTGTTTTGTTGTGTTGTGGTTGTGTTGTGTTGTGGTTGTGTTTTGTTTGTGTTATGTTTTTGTTTGTTTTGTTCTGTTATTGGTACATTTAAAAAAGATTTACCGTGGCGGAGCACGGGATGCAGCTAGTCTATAATATAAGCGGGCAAGTAGTGTGTCAGTCCTTCCTTCCTTCCGTCATCGCTATAGCTTTTAGAGCCATAAAAGTAAACATTCGCACCACGCAGTGCTTTTCAGTGCACCGCAGTGTCTTATTATAAGTATTAGAGTAGGGTTTGTTTATATAGTGGCATAGAGCTATTTTATAATTTCCACTGTTTGTACAATTTTGCATAACGTAAAGAAAATATTAAATACACGCACATTGCTAAAACATATTAAAAGGATCAATGTAAAATATAGTTTTCGTTAATATTCCTAGAAAAAGTGGATACATTTTAATAACATAATAACAGTACGGTAGAAAAATCAAATTAATTTAACTCTTTTTTTCTAATTTTGCCAAAGGAGGTTATTTAAAAATACATTAAACTCACGCTAATAAAAAACGTTCGTCATAGAAGGAATTAGTGTTGCAATAATATAATTAGCAAAATGTGAATGCAAATTATTCGGATGTGTAAGAGGAAATTATTGTTAGAAAATTATAATTAGCATGGATTGATAAAAGGCAATCTTTTATTTATTTTATTCACTGAATGTAGGCCCTACTGTTTATTACTTATAATTTTTAATCAACTATTCAGCACTATTATAGACGCGTCATCACGTTCATTAGGTGCGCAATGGTTTTAGTTATGAAACTCTTTTGTAAATTTTTAAAATTTAAAGTACTGGAAAAAAATGCGTGAATGGATAAAGTGAAATATTGTATATATTATAGATATTGCCTATTATTTATACTGTTTTATAATTATTATTCTATCTTTCGGGTTTTATAGGAGAGGCGTAGCGAAGGGGGGGTGGCATATGTCCCCGGGTGCCGACCTTAGGGGGCGCCAAAGTGGGTTGGAAAAAATTTGCGAGGGGGGGGGGGGTGGTGGAAATCGAAAGTTTGAGGGGGGTGCAAATCACCGGAAAGGGCGCGATTTGGCGCTACGGGCTAGACTGTGAGCAATATGCCTTTATGATTGCATTTAAATTGTGTTTATGTTATGAGTGTTGTGTTTGTTTTTTCGTTTTTTTTTGCGTTCATTTGTGTTGTGTTTAGTTTTGTTCTGTTGGTACATTTAAAAAAGATTTACCGTGGCGGAGCACGGGATGCAGCTAGTACTTATATATGAAATTTCATCAACTTAGC
This sequence comes from Physella acuta, assembly GCF_028476545.2. Taxonomy (NCBI): domain Eukaryota; kingdom Metazoa; phylum Mollusca; class Gastropoda; family Physidae; genus Physella; species Physella acuta. The sequence continues at coordinate 139,029 of NW_026733644.1, forward strand.
TGTAACGGTACTCAAGTTATCGTGTTTACACACAGACAGACACAGACACACAGACAGACGGACAGAATTGCAAAGTCCAGTTTTTACGACTCGATAACGCATAAACCGCCAAAACGTTTATATATTTGTATTTATAATTTTTGCCTGATTAAAATAAGTCCTCTATACTCCGGATGTGATGAAGGACTGAGGAGTAAAACGGTGAAAACAGTCAAAATTTCATGTTATTTTTGTGTCCGATTACAATACTTTCTCTATACTTCGTGTATACGAGAAAGTAAAAAGCATGAAAAATTAGATCTTTACATTGAAGATAATCTCCCATGTTTGATGATGACAACGACGAAGCAGCTATTTTTAACCAGCGTTTTAGTGTTAAGCTGACATACCTAAACTTAGTTTTCTAGTGCTAATGATTAATTTATTGGTTGTCGACCTTGAACATGTGCTGGATAAGCTCAACTACACGGTTGCTGAGGCCATTATTATTCCATGACACCAGTTTAACAAAGATATTATTCAAGGCAAGCCAGCCCTGGCATTAAAAAAAGAGCTTCTTTCATCTTTCAAGAAGTCCTGTGACACAACATCGTCATCAGTATAACCCAGGATGCCTTTCAGGGGTCCTCCAGGGGGTCCTTCAGGGGTCCTTCAGATGCAGCCTTGATGGCTTTTTTAAATATCGCCATAGGATGCCCCTCTTTCAAGTCTGCATGTAAGATCAACAACTGAAACATCCGGAACAGGGACTCTAAAAGCGATTCCAGTCAATTTCCATCTACAGAGGGAATAACTTTTGCAACACCTTTGGCTACTACAGTTGAAGATGTTCTGGAAAGTACCACGCCAGCCCTTGTTACTGGGTCCATTAACAGGTTTTTTTTGTGTGGCTGGAACAGCATGCACTGTTGTCATAAGTCCCTCAACAATTCCAAAATTATCATTGACATCTTTGACAAGAGGTGCCAAACAGTTAGTCGTGCAAGAAGCGTTGCTGAGAACAGCCATATCCTGAGTGTATTTATCTTCATTGACACCCATAACAAACATGGGTGCATCTGCAGATGGAGCAGAAAATCACAACTTTTGTTGCCCCACCACTCTTGATATGAACAAGTGCCTTGTCAGTTATAGTGAAAACACCTGTTGACTCAACAACATAGTCAGCACCTGCAGAGTTCCAGTTAATGGCTCCTGGATCACGCTCTGCAAAAACAGTGATGAGTTGTTCATCTCCAACTTTCCATTTTTCTGTGAAACAGATCCCTTAAATTTACCATGTGTGGAAGCATACTGAAACATGTAAACCATGTAATCAAGACCAATAAGGGATCATTCATACTGAAACATGTAAACCATGTAATCAAGACCAATAAGGGATCATTCATACTGAAACATGTAAACCATGTAATCAAGACCAATAAGGGATCATTCGTACTGAAACATGTAAACCATGTAATCAAGACCAATAAGGGATCATTCATACTGAAACATGTAAACCATGTAATCAAGACCAATAAGGGATCATTCATACTGAAACATGTAAACCATGTAATCAAGACCAATAAGGGATCATTCATACTGAAACATGTAAACCATGTAATCAAGACCAATAAGGGATCATTTATACTGAAACATGTAAACCATGTAATCAAGACCAATAAGGGATCATTCATACTGAAACATGTAAACCATGTAATCAAGACCAATAAAGGGATCATTCATACTGAAACATGTAAACCATGTAATCAAGACCAATAAAGGGATCATTCATACTGAAACATGTAAACCATGTAATCAAGACCAATAAGGGGTCATTGACCGCTACAACTGTGACTCCCTCTAGAAGAGCACATCTTAGTGTGAGACATCCAATGCGTCCAAAGCCATTGATTCCAACTTTTAGTTCAGGCATGGTAGTCAAAATTTAATGATTGCTAAGAGTACCGGTTGTGAATGATAGTTTAGAGCGAGAGAAATAACTGCGAATAAGCCGACGATTATAATTAGTTGTTTAGTTATAACTTTTAAAAGTTTAAAAATTTAGTTCTTAATTTAGCTATAGGTTTTTAATTTAAATTAGAGTTAAGTTATAACCAAAATATCAAACATTTATAAAATTACACAAAGATTTCATACGAATCGTATACAATTCGCCTTAGTATCAAAATCAACTAATATATTAATTTTGTTTTATTGCTAGAATTTTGTTTGGTATTTTATACATTTTTTTTACAATATTATGTTTTATTAAACCCCTTTGGTTTACTTAAGTTATTATAATGGGAAGTAACTAACAAATTATTACTACGTGTAAAACCATTCTATTTTTCAACACCTCAATATTCCTCAAGTTATCCAATATTTATTTAATACATTATTATATTGAATTTCGATTTCGAATTTTCTATGTTTGCCTTTTAGATGTCGGCCTTATGGTATGGTATGTCAGCCTTATGGTATGTCGGCCTTATGGTATGGTATGTCGGCCTTATGGTATGTCGGCCTTATGGTATGTCGGCCTTATGGTATGGTATGTCGGCCTTATGGTATGGTATGTCTGCCTTATGGTATGGTATGTCAGCCTTATGGTATGTCGGCCTTATGGTATGTCGGCCGTATGGTATGGTATGTCGGCCTTATGGTATGGTATGTCGGCCTTATGGTATGTCAGCCTTATGGTATGGTATGTCGGCCTTATGGTATGGTAAGTCGGCCTTATGGTATGTCGGCCTTATGGTATGTCGGCCTTATGGTATGGTATGTCGGCCTTATGGTATGGTATGTTGGCCTTATGGTATGGTATGTCAGGTATGTCAGCCTTATGGTATGGTATGTCGGCCTTATGGTATGGTATGTCGGCCTTATGGTATGGTAAGTCGGCCTTATGGTATGTCGGCCTTATGGTATGTCGGCCTTATGGTATGGTATGTCGGCCTTATGGTATGGTATGTTGGCCTTATGGTATGGTATGTCAGGTATGTCAGCCTTATGGTATGGTATGTCGGCCTTATGGTATGGTATGTCGGCCTTATGATATGGTATGTCAGCCTTATGGTATGGTATGTCGGCCTTATGATATGGTATGTCGGCCTTATGGTATGGTATGTCGGCCTTATGGTATGGTATGTCAGCCTTATGGTATGGTATGTCGGCCTTATGGTATGGTATGTCGGCCTTATGGTATGGTATGTCGGCCTTATGGTATGGTATGTCGGCCTTATGGTATGGTATGTCAGCCTTATGGTATGTCGGCCTTATGGTATGTCGGCCTTATGGTATGGTATGTCGGCCTTATGGTATGTCGGCCTTATGGTATGGTATGTCGGCCTTATAGTATGGTATGTCTGCCTTATGGTATGGTATGTCTGCCTTATGGTATGGTATGTCGGCCTTATGGTATGGTATGTCGGCCTTATGGTATGGTATGTCGGTCTTATGGTATGGTATGTCAGCCTTATGGTATGGTATGTCGGCCTTATGGTATGGTATGTCAGCCTTATGGTATGGTATGTCGGCCTTATGGTATGGTATGTCAGCCTTATGGTACGGTATGTCGGCCTTATGGTATGGTATGTCGGCCTTATGGTATGGTATGTCAGCCTTATGGTATGGTATGTCAGCCTTATGGTATGGTATGTCAGCCTTATGGTATGTCAGCCTTATGGTATGTCGGCCTTATGGTATGGTATGTCAGCCTTATGGTATGTCGGCCTTATGGTATGGTATGTCAGCCTTATGGTATGTCGGCCTTATGGTATGGTATGTCGGCCTTATGGTATAGTATGTCGGCCTTATGGTATGGTATGTCGGCCTTATGATATGGTATGTCGGCCTTATGGTATGGTATGTCGGCCTTATGGTATGTCAGCCTTATGGTATAGTATGTCGGCCTTATGGTATGGTATGTCGGCCTTATGATATGGTATGTCGGCCTTATGGTATGGTATGTCGGCCTTATGATATGGTATGTCAGCCTTATGGTATGTCGGCCTAATGGTGTGGTATGTCGGCCTTATGGTATGGTATGTCGGCCTTATGGTATGTCGGCCTTATGGTATGTCGGCCTTATGGTATGTCGGCCTTATGGTATGGTATGTCAGCCTTATGGTATGTCGGCCTTATGGTATGTCGGCCTTATGGTATGGTATGTCGGCCTTATGGTATGGTATGTCGGCCTTATGGTATGGTATGTCGGCCTTATGGTATGGTATGTCGGCCTTATGGTATGGTATGTCGGCCTTATGGTATGGTATGTCGGCCTTATGGTATGTCGGCCTTATGGTATGGTATGTCAGCCTTAAGATATGGTATGTCGGCCTTATGGTATGGTATGTCGGCCTAATGGTATGGTATGTCGGCCTTATGGTATGGTATGTCGGCCTTATGGTATGGTATGTCGGCCTTATGGTATGGTATGTCGGCCTTATAGTATGGTATGTCGGCCTTATGGTATGGTATGTCGGCCTTATGGTATGGTATGTCAGCCTTATGGTATGTCGACATTATGGTATGGTATGTCGGCCTTATGGTATGGTATGTCAGCCTTATGGTATGGTATGTCAGCCTTATGGTATGGTATGTCAGCCTTATGATATGGTATGTCGGCCTTATGGTATGGTATGTCAGCATTATGATATGGTATGTCGGCCTTATGGTATGGTATGTCGGCCTTATGGTATGGTATGTCGGCCTTATGGTATGGTATGTCGGCCTTATGGTATGGTATGTTGGCCTTATGGTATGGTATGTCGGCCTTATGGTATGGCATGTCGGCCTTATGGTATGGTATGTCAGCCTTATGGTATGTCGACATTATGGTATGGTATGTCGGCCTTATGGTATGGTATGTCAGCCTTATGGTATGGTATGTCGGCCTTATGGTATGTCAGCCTTATGGTATGGTATGTCGGCCTTATGGTATGGTATGTCGGCCTTATGGTATGTCGGCCTTATGGTATGGTATGTCGGCCTTATGGTATGGTATGTCAGCCTTATGGTATGTCGACATTATGGTATGGTATGTCGGCCTTATGGTATGTCAGCCTTATGGTATGGTATGTCAGCCTTATGGTATGGTATGTCGGCCTTATGGTATGTCGGCTTTATGGTATGGTATGTCGGCCTTATGGTATGGTATGTCAGCCTTATGGTATGGTATGTCGGCCTTATGGTATGTCGGCCTTATGGTATGGTATGTCGGCCTTATGGTATGTCGGCCTTATGGTATGGTATGTCGGCCTTATGGTATGTCGGCCTTATGGTATGGTATGTCGGCCTTATGGTATGGTATGTCAGCCTTATGGTACGGTATGTCGACCTTATGGTATGTCAGCCTTATGGTATGTCGGCCTTATGGTATGTCGGCCTTATGGTACGGTATGTCAGCCTTATGGTATGGTATGTCGGCTTTATGGTATGTCGGCCTTATGGAATGGTATGTCGGCCTTATGGTATGGTATGTCAGCCTTATGGTATGGTATGTCAGCCTTATGGTATGGTATGTCGACCTTATGGTATGTCAGCCTTATGGTATGGTATGTCAGCCTTATGGTATGTCAGCGTTATGGTATGGTATGTCAGCCTTATGGTATGGTATGTCGGCCTTATGGTATGTCAGCCTTATGGTATGGTATGTCAGCCTTATGGTATGGTATGTCGGCCTTATGGTATGGTATGTCGGCCTTATGGTATGGTATGTCAGCCTTATGGTATGTCGGCCTTATGGTATGTCGGCCTTATGGTATGTCGGCCTTATGGTATGGTATGTCGGCCTTATGGTATGGTATGTCGGCCTTATGGTATGGTATGTCGGCCTTATGGTATGGTATGTCGGCCTTATGGTATGGCATGTCGGCCTTATGGTATGGTATGTCAGCCTTATGGTATGTCGACATTATGGTATGGTATGTCGGCCTTATGGTATGGTATGTCAGCCTTATGGTATGGTATGTCGGCCTTATGGTATGTCAGCCTTATGGTATGGTATGTCAGCCTTATGGTATGGTATGTCGGCCTTATGGTATGGTATGTCGGCCTTATGGTATGGTATGTCGGCCTTATGGTATGGTATGTCGGCCTTATGGTATGGTATGTCGGCCTTATGGTATGGTATGTCAGCCTTATGGTATGTCGACATTATGGTATGGTATGTCGGCCTTATGGTATGGTATGTCAGCCTTATGGTATGGTATGTCAGCCTTATGGTATGGTATGTCAGCCTTATGATATGGTATGTCGGCCTTATGGTATGGTATGTCAGCATTATAATATGGTATGTCGGCCTTATGGTATGGTATGTCGGCCTTATGGTATGGTATGTCGGCCTTATGGTATGGTATGTCGGCCTTATGGTATGGTATGTCGGCCTTATGGTATGGTATGTCGGCCTTATGGTATGGCATGTCGGCCTTATGGTATGGTATGTCAGCCTTATGGTATGTCGACATTATGGTATGGTATGTCGGCCTTATGGTATGGTATGTCAGCCTTATGGTATGGTATGTCGGCCTTATGGTATGTCAGCCTTATGGTATGGTATGTCAGCCTTATGGTATGGTATGTCGGCCTTATGGTATGTCGACCTTATGGTATGGTATGTCGGCCTTATGGTATGTCGGCCTTATGGTATGTCGGCCTTATGGTATGGTATGTCGGCCTTATGGTATGGTATGTCAGCCTTATGGTATGGTATGTCGATATTATGGTATGTCAGCCTTATGGTATGTCGGCCTTATGGTATGTCGGCCTTATGGTACGGTATGTCAGCCTTATGGTATGGTATGTCGGCCTTATGGTATGTCGGCCTTATGGAATGGTTTGTTGGCCTTATGGTATGGTATGTCAGCCTTATGGTATGGTAAGTCAGCCTTATGGTATGGTATGTCGACCTTATGGTATGTCAGCCTTATGGTATGGTATGTCAGCCTTATGGTATGTCGGCCTTATGGTATGTCAGCCTTATGGCATGGTATGTCAGCCTTATGGTACGTCGGCCTTATGGTATGGTATGTCAGCCTTATGGTATGGTATGTCGGCCTTATGGTATGTCAGCCTTATGGTATGGTATGTCGGCCTTATGGTATGTCGGCTTTATGGTAAGGTATGTCGGCCTTATGGTATGGTATGTCAGCCTTATGGTATGGTATGTCGGCCTTATGGTATGTCAGCCTTATGGCATGGTATGTCAGCCTTATGGTACGTCGGCCTTATGGTATGGTATGTCGGCCTTATGGTATGGTATGTCAGCCTTATGGTATGTCGGCCTTATGGTATGTCGGCCTTATGGTATGGTATGTCGGCCTTATGGTATGGTATGTCGGCCTTATGGTATGGTATGTCAGCCTTATGGTATGTCGGCCTTATGGTATGGTAAGTCAGCCTTATGGTATGGTATGTCGGCCTTATGGTATGGTATGTCAGCCTTATGATATGGTATGTCAGCCTTATGGTATGGTATGTCAGCCTTATGGTATGGTATGTCGGCCTTATGATATGGTATGTCGGCCTTATGGTATGGTATGGCGGCCTTATGGTATGGTATGTCGGCCTTATGGTATGGTATGTCGGCCTTATGGTATGGTATGTCGGCATTATGGTATGGTATGTCGGCCTTATGGTATGTCAGCCTTATGGTATGGTATGTCGGCCTTATGGTATGGTATGTCAGCCTTATGGTATGGTATGTCAGCCTTATGGTATGGTATGTCGGCCTTATGGTATGTCGGCTTTATGGTATGTCGGCCTTATGGTATGGTATGTCGGCCTTATGGTATGTCGGCCTTATGGTATGGTATGTCAGCCTTATGGTATGGTATGTCGGCCTTATGGTATATCGGCCTTATGGTTTGTCGGCCTTATGGTATGGTATGTCGGCCTTATGGTATGTCGGCCTTATGGTATGTCGGCCTTATGGTATGGTATGTCAGCCTTATGGTGTGGTATGTCAGCCTTATGGTATGGTATGTCAGCCTTATGGTATGGTATGTCAGCCTTATGGTATGATATGTCGGCCTTATGGTATGGTATGTCAGCCTTATGGTATGGTATGTCGGCCTTATGGTATGGTATGTCGGCCTTATGGTATGTCGGCCTTATGGTATGACGGCCTTATGGTATGGTATGTCAGCCTTATGGTGTGGTATGTCAGCCTTATGGTATGGTATGTCAGCCTTATGGTATGTCGGCCTTATGGTATGTCGGCCTTATGTTATAATATGTCGGCCTTATGGTATGTCGGCCTTTTGGTATGTCAGCCTTATGGTATGTCAGCCTTATGGTATGGTATGTCGGCCTTATATCCATAAAATACATGATTAAAGACTAGAGAGGAATAGGATTTTTTAGCCGTGGTTCTAATAGCCATTTTTAATAAACTTTTTATACGTGTAGGCCTACATTATATGACTGACATATTGAATCATCTATCTCAAATGCCCGTCTACATCAATGACTGACATATTGAATCATCTATCTCTAATACCCGTCTACATCATATGACTGACATATCGAATCATCTACCTCTAATGCCCGTCTACATCATATGACTGACATATTGAATCATCTATCTCTAATGCCCGTCTACATCATATGACTGACATATTAAATCATCTATCTCTAATGCCCGTCTACATTATATCACTGACAAATTGAATCATCTATCTCTAATGCCCGTCTACATCATATGACTGACATATTGAATCATCTATCTCTAATGCCCGTCTACATTATATCACTGACAAATTGAATCATCTATCTCTAATGCCCGTCTACATCATATGACTGACATATTGAATCATCTATCTCTAATGCCCGTCTACATTATATCACTGACAAATTGAATCATCTATCTCTAATGCCCGTCTACATCAATGACTGACATATTGAATCATCTATCTCTAATGCCCGTCTACATCATATGACTGACATATTGAATCATCTATCTCTAATGCCCGTCTACATCAATGACTGACATATTGAATCATCTATCTCTAATGCCCGTCTACATCAATGACTGACATATTGAATCATCTATCTCTAATTCCCGTCTACATCAATGATTGACATATTGAATCATCTTAATGCACGTCTACATCATATGACTGACATATTGAATCATCTATCTCTAATGCCCGTCTACATCATATGACTGACATATTGAATCATCTACCTCTAATGCCCGTTTACATCATATGACTGACATATTGAATCATCTTAATGCACGTCTACATCATATGACTGACATATTGAATCATCTATCTAATGCCCGTCTACATCAATGACTGACATATTGAATCATCTATCTAATGCCCGTCTACACAGTAACCTCTCCAAACCTTCACACCCTGATATGATAATTTAAACGTAGGTCGGATATTACAGGAATGTAATGCAATACAACATCTATGCAAGGTTTCTTTCAGGGATTTTTCTCCAGCAGGAGGGCTTTTAAAGCTTAAAAAGGTGGGGGGGGGGGGGCACTTAAAAACTCCGGAAACGAGGGAAGGTTGGGGGGGGGGGTTGTGGCAGACACTGGTTAAATTTATTTTATATATAAAAAGGATTATTGTTTTCTATTTATACGGGGGCGTTGGACAAGCTCCGGAGAGACGACTGAAAGAAACCCCGCTTCCATGTGAAATATTTTGTTCTCGTGTATTTATCCAAATACTTCTGATCTAGAGGAAAATATTGTCAATGTTGTAGTTGTTGCGGTTGTTGTGATGTTGGTGGTGATCGATAGTATTGTGATTCTGATCAGCGAGACTGAGGTAGTAAGTGATGCACTTTCCTCTTAATTTGCCCAGGTTAATAAAGGTATACTGTAATAATGTACCCACATAAAATTACTGTAAAATGGTAAAGTAAACAAGACTACAGTTATGTAATGAAGTGCGTATAAAGAATTACTGTATTATAATGAACAAAGGATTACTGTAGTGTATAAAAGTGCATATTTTTATCAACTATGTCCCGTGGCTGTTGTTTAGTCGTCTGCCGATTTTCTGCAGCGCGTCGGATTAGTGTACTCTAATCTTGCAAATAGCCCCTAGCGTGATATGTGACAACTTCCGGTTAGGAATAAAAGTATGACTCGGTACTTGCATTGTGGTGTGTGGTGATATAGGCTACTGCAGGGGATGTGTGGGTGGAGGGGGTGTGGGTGGAGGGGTGTGTGTGGAAAGGGTGCGGCCCGATGGTGTTTATGTGGAGGGTGTGGGTGGGTAAAATGGACACGTGATCAGACGCCTTCCATTAGAGGAAGCTGTTATGGCAGCACGCGTTTGTTTACATCTCAGTCACGTGATCTCAAGTTGTTTGCCGGTTGAGAGTTCATCCGTCCAGCACAGTTATAGGGTTTCTTTCGGGCATCTCTGCGAGGGGGGGGGGGGGTTCCCCTACAATTTCGACAATAACAGCTCTAAACAGTGGCGTAGCGAGGTCGGGTGTCACCCGGTGCGGCACTTAATGGTGTCACCCCCCAGAGGCGTAGCGACCCTTCCCGGGGACAAACTTTCAAGTTTTCGATTTGCACACCCCCCTCAAACTTTCGATTTGCACCCCCCTCAAGTTTTTCTCTATATATTTTGCTATTTTTGCCTTGGTGTCACCCCCCCCCCCCCTAAATGGTGTCACCCGGTGCGGTCCGCACCCCCGCCCCCCCCCCCCCCTCGCTACGCCCCTGGCTCTAAATGAATCTGTTTTGAAGGAAGCCTCCTTACATTAACCATAAACACTGTCTAACAAGCACCCCCCCCCCATCCTCACCCACAAATCAGCCGAATGTTCAGATCATCCATAAACAAAGCGCTGTAGAGATAGTGATCTATAATTAGAAAGGAAAAAATATTATTCAGATTGCAGAAAAGTTAACAATATGTATACGATGTAAGTTATATTTTAACTGCATAAATATAACTTCCCGCATTCCCCACGTATACCCCACATTCCCTTTACATTTCCCTCTCCCCACATCCCATCCACATCTCCACAACATTCTCCACATGTCATTTCCACATCATCTTTGACATATTTCTCACATCCCTCCCCTCCCCCTATTCCGTACCACAACACCCACAACTTCTTCTCAACATTCCAACATTTCCTTCACACATCTTTCACGCCCCCCACACACCCACATCCCTAAATTCTCACCCACCATGCCCTCTATCTCCCCATACCCTCTGTATGCCCTCACAATTCTCCATACTTACAACGCCACAGTCTCTCCCCATATTCTAACGCATTCACTTCCACTCATCATTATTTCCACATCCACCACATTTCTCCCCCATCCCCACATAATCCACATTGCCACGCATTCACCTCACATCCTCCAAAATATTTCCACATCCCCCATCCCCACCACATCCTCACACCCCACCCCCCTCCCCCCACCCCTTCCCTGTAGCATCCCACACAACGTACCTCTCTCTACATCCTCCTTGCTCCCACAATACAGAGTATTGATTTTCTCAATCGTCTAATCAGAACTACTCACACTTTGATAACCGTGGGCCGCCCACCCCTCCCCGGGGGGGGCCCCCACCCCTCCCCTAACATCTAGATTACTTCTTCATCAATCATCGATTCACAATAACCATTTTGCCCTAATTGGTAATTATTGATAATTTGATTATTTAAAACGGATACATTTTTTGACTGATTAATAAAGGTGTCGGGTTTCTTATCGTGGTACTGAAGTATTTAGAGGGTGATCTACAGAAGATAACGATTTCTGCACTGTATGTTGCTAGATTTATGTTCTACAATATGAAATGGTGTGCTGTAGCATAGCATATGATGCTGTGTGTTGTAGGATGACATATGGTGCTTTGTGCTGTAGCATGAAATATGGGGTTGTGTGCTGTAGCATAACATATGGTGTTGTGTGCTGTAGCATGACATATAGTGCTGTGTGCTGTAGGATGACATATGGTGCTGTGTGCTGTAGCATTACACATGGGGTTGTGTGCTGTAGCGTGACATATGGTGTTGTGTGCTGTGGGATAGCATATGGCACAATGTGCTGGATAGTGGCATATGTTTTGTCTTCCATGTTTTTTTTTATGTGTACGTTAGGGTGCTGGTCACAAATGGGGACTACCTAGCTTAGCATTATATATTCTTGCATTGTCTTTTGTGAAGAAAGTAACTGTTCCAACGAAATCTCTGCATTAGAAGTGGGTCGAAATTGAATAACAAGATTAGCCACAAACAGACAGATGTACAAAAAGACAGAAAGAAAGAGAGGCATTATGTACTAAATGCAAGCTTAAACAAATAAACTGAAAAGCTAGCTCGTGAAATAGAGAAGGCGGAGATACGATTGGCATTATAGGCTAGAGACACACCTGGGTAGGTCAAGCTCATCTTCGAGGTTCTATTTTAATCACGTGACCCAGATTCAAACTCCCATCAACCCACAAGATGGGAGTTTAATTATAGAAAAGTGTGAGTAAACGCAAAAAGCGCCTGTTTAGGTTTGACCGTTAATTATCGATAATTTCATTGGCAGTTTATTCATGTTTTGTTTATTTAAAAAGTTAAGTATTTCTTTATTTTTTTTTTAGGATTAAAAGTTTAAAATAATCCGCACATGAAAGAGATGAGATGTATATTGGTTGTGCCACAAGGCTGTTTACTTCACTCAGTCAGGCTTTAATTACCAGATTAAGCGTTTGACTTTAATTACCACGTGAAACTTCTCACAGAGAGAATTTAATTGCAATGTTAAACTCCATTCACTCAGATATTAATTGTCTAGTTATTCTTCACACGGTCAAACTTTATTGCCATGCTAAACATTTTTCATTCAGATAATAATTGCCATGTTATACTTCACTTATTCAGACTTGAATTGTCGGGTTAAACTTTGCTTAGTCTGTGCACATTCTCAAGGAGTTTGGGGTGGATGTGGCACAGCCTCAGGGAGGGGACAGATGGGGGGGGGGCACATTCTCAGGGAGTTGGGGTGGATAGGGGACATTCTCAGGGAGTTGGGGTGGATAGGGGACATTCTCAGGGAGGGGACAGATGGGGGGGGGGGGGCACATTCTCAGGGAGTTGGGGTGGATGGGGCACATTCTCAGGGAGTTGGGGTGGATGGGGGCACAGCCTCAGGGAGGGGACAGATGGGGCACATTCTCATGGAGTTGGGGTGGATGGGGGCAGAGGCGTAGCGAGGGGGGGGGGGGGGGGGCGGGGGGTGCGGACCGCACCGGGTGACACCATTTAGGGGGGTGATACCAAGGCAAAAAATAGCAAAATATATAGAGAAAAACTTGAGGGGGGGGGGGGTGCAAATCGAAAACTTGAGGGGGGTGCGAATCGAAAGTTTGAGGGGGGGGGTGTGCAAATCGAAAATTTGAAAGTTTGTCCCCTGGAAGGGTCGCTACGCCTCTGGGGGGTGACACCATTAAGTGCCGCACCGGGTGACACCCGACCTCGCTACGTCACTGGATGGGGGACATTCTCAGAGAGTTCGGTTAGATGGGGTACATCCTCGGAAAAGCACTCGGATACCTAACAGGCAGGTGCTGGAGTGGAATCAACAGGAGAAAGAGAAAAAATGGGAAGTCAAAAATGCCAGATAGTTCTCCGTGAAATGGCATCTCTGCTATATACTGATCAGGTAGCCGGAATGATAAGAAAAAAAATTTAACCCAGCCACCTACTACACATAGTTCTCCATGTTTGATATCCAACACAATTCTCCCGAACATTCGATGACTCGTTGGATATTTCAGTTTTTTTTTTTAACCGCTGACCAGAAATATGACCTTAACAGCTCTATCAAATTTCCATTTTACATGACATGCCCAGACAAGAACCTATCCCTGATACATCACTGAGTGCACGAGTACACAGGATCCAATGTCTGCAACATCATTCAATGCTCTCGCGCACATTGTGATAGCGTTTCCGTCGACACGCTAGAATGAAATACGATTTTGGTGCAGGTCATCGTGACACGGACGTGCTGCCGGGGTTACAAATATAATCACAAACTGTGAAGGTGGCTTGATTCACCAGGGTCACAAATATAATCACAAACTGTGAAGGTGGCTTGATTCACCAGGGTCACAAATATAATCACAAACTGTGAAGGTGGCTTGATTCGCCAGGGTGACAAATATAATCACAAACTGTGAAGCTGGCTTGATTCGCCAGGGTCACAAATATAATCACAAACTGTGAAAGTGGCTTGATTCGCCAGGGGTACAAATATAATCACAAACTGTGAAGGTGGCTTGATTCGCCAGGGGTACAAATATAATCACAAACTGTGAAGGTGGCTTGATTCGCCAGGGTCACAAATATAATCACAAACTGTGAAGCTGGCTTGATTCGCCAGGGTCACAAATATAATCACAAACTGTGAAAGTGGCTTGATTCGCCAGGGGTACAAATATAATCACAAACTGTGAAGGTGGCTTGATTCGCCAGGGGTACAAATATAATCACAAACTGTGAAGGTGGCTTGATTCGCCAGGGTCACAAATATAATCACAAACTGTGAAGCTGGCTTGATTCGCCAGGGTCACAAATATAATCACAAACTGTGAAGCTGGCTTGATTCGCCAGGGTCACAAATATAATCACAAACTGTGAAAGTGGCTTGATTCGCCAGGGGTACAAATATAATCACAAACTGTGAAGGTGGCTTGATTCGCCAGGGTCACAAATATAATCACAAACTGTGAAGGTGGCTTGATTCGCCAGGGTCACAAATATAATCACAAACTGTGAAGGTGGCTTGATTCGCCAGGGTCGTGCATATAACCCAGCATTTTGTATTTGGCTTTATCAGGCAGATTCACACGTGTAACCACAAATCTCGTCACAGTCTTTGTGTGCGAGTGTAGCAGAAATCTTTGTAACACTATTTGCTCGGCAGACTCACAGATGGTATCGTAATACTAATGCCGACCTGACATGCTGCAAATTCTCGACAAATTTTAACGGATCACGTGGCGTGACAGTTATGCCGTGACATGTCATGTCTGCACATCATCGTGGAAAAGAGGAAGGAAATTTATCTGGCCACACCCAAACAGCCAACTAGAGACATGTTCACTGTTTTTTTTTTTTACTTTATGGTCGTGAAGTTATCCGTTTGGTTACCAAAGAGAATGTGGTAAGATCAAATTCCGTTTTTTTTATATTGTTGACACCCCCCCCCCCACTGTTTTCTTTCGTGATGCCATGGTACTACCCCCCCCCAAGAGTTGCCTGAAAGAAACTCTGAATTCAACTTTTGTCAAGTTTAAGCTTATGTGCAAGGGCATGACTACGACTCTATTTAGTATTAATGTGCATACGCTACTGGGTCGAACTAACCATTAGACGCAGGGTCCTCTTTTACCTAACGACTTTACTATCGAAAAATGTAAAAATAAAAATAAAAAAGTTTGTAAAAACAAAACAAAAATGTGATAAGTTAGGTCACGTGGTATTTACATTCCCTGTCGTGTTTTTTTCTTCGCTCGTCTGAACCTACGTCATCAGGTAGTGCTCTCTGGGTGTGAGCGAATCGCACTCACCTGACCCCCACAATACCTGCCCGACCCCTCCCAGATGATTTCTTAGACTGAACCTCACTCGGTAAAAACTAATCGTAATTAGATCTTTAAAAAAAACCACGATATTTGTTTTTGTAAGTGTAGGGATGAATATTTGTAAGCTTTTTACTTTCTCGCATATACGAAGTATAGAGAAAGTCTTGTAATCGTGCAAAAAAAAAAATCGAGAAATTTGCAAATCTCGACGTTTTGCATCTCACTGATACGGAAAAACATAATTTTGCAATCTTGTCCGTATGTCTGTGTGTCTGTGTGTGTGTGTGTGTGTGTGTCCGTGTGTAAACACGATAACTTGAGTACCGTTACAGCTAGGTTGATGAAATTTCATATATAAGTATTTAATCAAAATCGTAGATCCGTATCAACTTTTGAGCGATTTCCGATAACCGGAAGTGGTACTTTTCCTACTTTGAATTTTTCAAAAGCCTATAACTTGAGTACTATTTCAGATAGATAAATGAAATTTCATACGTAAGTAAAAGATCTAATTCTCTACCTTCTATTAAATTTTGAGTCATTTCCGTTGACTGGAAGTAGTACTTTACGCTACTTCCGATTTCTCAAAAAACTAATGTAAATTTTAAAAGTAATAATAATATTGCGCACTATTATGCGCTTTTTTATTTCGCGTTCACTTGGTGTGCAATTAATTTGTCTACGAGATTTTATTCTATTTTTAAAACTTTAAGTATTTAAAATGGATTAAAAATCATGTCTATAGCCCGAGTTCCCATTCCCTGTTATTTTATATAAGAATATTCGAGAAAGTTTAGGGGAGATCACTCCCGGTTTATTTTATCATTGGTAGGTTTGGAAACTTCACTTTAATTTATCATGTACGAAATAGAGGGTAAGTATTGTAATCGTACGAAAATCTAAATCGAGACTTTGCCAAATCTCGACGATTTACACACTCGTTGGTTTCGCAATCGTCTGTATGTGTGTGTGTGTGTGTGTGCGTGTGTGCGCGTGAGTGAATCATAACAACAAAAAGTGGATTCAATGTTATATATAATTATTATTTCCTATTCGTAGGTTTCTATCAATTTTTAGCAATGCTCTGTAACAGAAGTGGTACTTACTCTAGTGAATATTTTCTAAAATACCGATAACTTAGGCACCGTTGCAGTTAGGCAGACGCACTTGTATTTATTATGTTACGTATAACTTTCAGGCTTAGTGTGTGAGTTGTGGTTATGTATGTGTCGTTGTATGAGTTACCCCAAAGCTGAATGATGTTGTACAAGCGGTGTGAATGATTATCAGGGCAGATTTAGGTTGCTTAGCATGTTGTGTGTTGCTGTGGAACAGTGTTTCTTTCAGACTTTGCCGTTCTTGGGAGGGGGGGGGGGGGGGGCACCTGAAATTTCCCTGGGGGGGGGGACTGGTAAAAATATAGATTTTCTATATAAATTCTGTTTCGTTCGTTAGATTGTATCTGTTTGCTTGTTTCAACGTTTGAGCGATTTCCGATACCTGACAATGGTATTTGCGCATACTTCTGTATTTTTTTAAAATTATTAAACAAAAATAAACCCATTCTAATCTGTTTTATTTTATCAGTGATTTTTAACAACAAACAAAGATTTAGGAAAAAAATCATCAGGAAAAAGGGTTACCATAATTAAACCCTAATTAAATCGATGTGTTTATTGCAGTTGATATTAAGGTGCGACTTAAAAACACATCTTTGATCAGATGCAATTGTCAAACGGCTTTGTTTAGATTATGCTGACCTTTGAACCTGTTTTCTGCAGATCATTAACACAATGCATCCGCAAACGGCGGTCGTTGACCTCAAACCCACGTGACATTCTATGACGCAATTGGAGGAAATAATTGCGCTAATGAGACCCTACATCGACGGTGCGATATTTTCTTTCCTGGCATCAAAGACACGTGCAGAAGACATGGAACTTTCGAATACATTTTACGTTTTTTTATACCTTCGTTTTTGTAATGGTAGAGGAAATATCTTTTTCTTTCAACCTTTACTTTCTGAATTCTTTATCTCAATTTCCTTTTCTCTTCATTCTCTCGCCATCAATTTTCTTACTATTTTTCCTCTTTCTTTTTCTGATACGCCTTTTACTCGTATTAATTCCTGTTTCTTATTCTTATCTTTTAATTCTTACTCTCCTTCCTTCTCTATAACGTGCACCATACCTATATATAAATATTATTTGAGCTTCTATAGTGCAAAAATAATAGCTTTACTGTAAACTATCTTAAACTTCATTCGTATGGTTTTATTTAAAGCTTTTAAAGTGCAACAATAACAGTTTTTATAGTAAATCTATAATCGCATTGAAATAATTTTACGTTTAACCTAAATCCTCATTGAAAAGGTTCACGGTAAAGGTTTCAGACGGTGTATAACACTATCAGAGGGGAGGGTTTCAGAGGGTCAGAGGCGTATCCAGGTTTTCTTTGTAGGGGGAGCGAAAAGAACAAAAAAGGCGCCGATTTTTTAACACGTTCTATATACGTGTATATATATATATATATATATATATATATATATATATATATATATATATATATATATATATATAATTACTAGCTGTATGTCATTACTTCGCTATGATGTAAAATAAATTGAAAGTAGCTCTCTGAAGAATTAAGAAAAAACACACAATGTAGGCCGACAAAACAAAACTTGTATCAATCTAAACAAAAAAAAATATACACACACTACAACCAAAAACAATGAACGTAACACAATCTGTTTTGTAATTCTTGTAAAAAACAATTCTTACATAATAATTCGTGAAATATTTTTTAAGACAAGTGAAATAGGGGAAATAATCACTCTCTTAATATAAATATGTATATATCTACACATTTAATTATAAATGTCAAAACAAATAAATAATTACTTTAGAATATAATGAAATTGTTTAACACTATTCGTGTTAATAAAATGTTTTTGTCTATATTCAGATTTTAGAATATCGTTATCATAAATGCTAAAGTATTACAGCATAATGAAAGTTTTTAAAATCAGAGTTGGTATAAAATCACACTTTTCAATATAATAGATACCATTCGGAATAACATCCTACATTCAACTAAATATCGGTCTTTTTAGTTCAGATCATATATTTTTAATTAACCACTGCTTCTTTGTGTTCTTTAAAGATCATTTTTTAACATAGTGATAGTTATGGGTTAGATCACTGTATTGATCACACACCTTTTTACTGATAATTGCAGAAACAATATTCACGTTTTACGTTTAAAAAGCTAATTTTCTGGCGGCATGGTACATTGGTACATCATTACGCGTTTTTCTACATGTACTTAACTGATCAGTTCGTGGTGGGTTGGGGTGGAGGGTGGGTTCAACTTCATTCACCACTGTCCGGTCGCTTTAGGTCAATTATCCAACCCAGTGTATACCTAGGTGTGACATTAATGTCGCTCTCTACACAATTGTGGTGGTGAGGTGAGTGTGTGTGGGGGAGGGGGAGATAACCAACTCAGAGTAAACATAGCGTCAGTTTTTAGATGACTGTTCTAAACATACATATATATTACACAAATATATATTACACAAATATATATTACAGAAATAGATTTAAATAAGTAGCAGTGGTATTATGACAATATTTTTTTCAGAGGGGTCCATGGGGGAGGGGGGTTGTAACTGTTTCATATAATTTGTAATCGTATCACTATCGCCCAAACTGTAAGAGTACTACTACTTCACTACGCAGTTTGCTCATAAGTAAATTTAAATAGAGGTGCCACATCAGTTGTATTTGTTTCTGTATTGTAATTTTTTTTTAAATTAATCACACGATTCAAACTGTATATACAAAGTAATTATGTGTGAAGTTTTATGTATAACATTTTCAAATTCAATTATTCGTAAGCAAATACATTATACAGTTGCCTTAAACTTAACACTCCTCTTGCCAAGTGGTTCTACCCGTAGAGGTTTTTTAAACATTGCAATGCATCGTAATGGTTATTTTTAGAAGGGCAAACTGATGCAGCTGTTAATACGTGTTGTAAACGTAGACACTACTAAACTAGTACAATAATGCTTTATTGCTGCATGAAAAGAAATCTTGTGATTTACATATATGTGCCGACCAAAAATATGTTTTTAACAAATATCATAGTTTAAAACTTTGAGTTTAAAAAGTTTCCAAAAAGGCGCCACTTTGCTGAAAATGGCCAGAGGGGGAGCGGCCGCTCCCCCTGCTTCCCCCCTGCGTACGCTACTGCAGAGGGTGTATAATACTATCAGAGGTGAGGTAGACACGTGATCAATCACTCAGGGACAAAATCGATAACTTCTATTTTTACTCATTACATCCCCCGACCCATAGAACGATTACGGTAATCTCATGTGTGAGTGGCGAGGGAAACTGATGGCAGCCGGGTAAAAGTATCTTGTATCACACTGCAGCATTGGTGTGTGTGTGGGCGAGGGGAAGTGGGGGAGACCCGGGTAGGATTATCTTGTATCCCGCAGCAGCATAGGAACGGAGTGGTCCAGCGGTAGAGAGCTGGACTGCTAACTCGTAAGTGTCGAGTTCGAATCCGGGCTCAAGTCAGTAGACCGTCCCTGAGTCCACCCAACTCTGATGGGTACCTAACTCATGTTAGGGAGAGTAAAGGCGGGTGGGCATTGTGCTGACCACACTATCTCTACATATGCCGAGGTCACAGAAACAAGTGAACTCTACTTCACTTGCCCCATAGACCGTCAGGTTTGAAAGGGAAACTTTTTTTTACACTGCATTGGTGGGGGTGGGGGTGGGGAAGACCCGGGTAGGATTATCTTGTATCACACTGCAGCATTGGTGGGGGGGTGGGGGTGGGGGGGGAGATCCCGGTTCGTACTGGGTATGTACAAATCCTGACACTTACAAACCCTGACACATACAAACCCTGACACATAGAAACTCTGACATATACAAACCCTTACACATACAAATCCTGACATATACAAATCCTCCGACTCCCAAACTTTTAACTGGCTTATCCTTACATCAAACTCTCGAACAGCCAACCTTTGAACTTGCTAAACCTTCCAACCGCCCACCTCTCCGCCTGTCCTACCCGGATAATCCTTACCTGAACCTGCACCACACACCACCCATCCTGCCGACATGAAAGAGATCTTTTGTTTTCTGTCATCACAGGGTTATCTCTCCTACCATCTTTTGTTGCCATTAAATTAAAGGGCAGATAAGCCAGGAGATACACACAAAAATCTGTTGTTATCTGCCCTGCTCGTTCTTCGGGGCTTAACCTGATGATCTTGCAGGGGAAAGTAAATGACAAATACGAACATTTATTGGGAAATACGAACATTCATTAGGAAAAAACGAACATTCATTGGGAAATACGAACATTCATTGGGAAATACGAATATTCATTCGGAAATACGAACACTCATTGGGAAATACGAACGTTCATTAGGAAAAAACGAACATTCATTGGGAAACACTTAACGTTTTTTTTTTTAAATCACGAACATTCTTTGAGCAATACGAATAAACTTTGAGAAAATCGAACATGCATTAAGAAATACGAACATTCATTGGGAAATACGAACATTTTATACGAACCTTCATTCGGCAAATACAAATCTTCGTTAAGTCATCAACGGAGGAAACTTTGATATGCAAAAACGAACATTCACAGGTAAATAAAAAATCTTCATAAAGAAACGAAAAACATCATTAAACAAATACGAACATTCATTAGTCATGCACAAAAATTCTTAAACAAATACGATCTTTCATTAGAGATGTACGTAAATTCTTCAACAAATGCATTAGACCAACTTAATTAGAAGGAAGCTCTAATGTCGGTGGACCATGGCGATACCGCCCACGGGTATCGAGTGTAAACACATTAGATGGCAGGTCAAAGTTCAGCCAAGCGGGAAATCCCAGACGGAAAACTCTGAAAACGCTTCCATTTATCAGCAGTCTGGCAGGAGAAAGGGATTAGAGCGCGGATTAATGAAGTCACGAAACATTAATTGACGTGTTTTAGAGATAAGTTAGTCTACTGGAACTTGCATGCTCATCAAATATAGACAGTGCTGTAGCGTCGGACTGGTGGAATCAAGAAACATTTATTGACATGATTAGGGACTCTACTGAAACCTGCATGCTCATCAAATATAGACAGTGCTGTAGCGTCGGATTGGTGGAATCACGAAACATTTATTGACATGATTAGGGACTACTGGAACCTGCATGCTCATCAAATATAGACTGTGCTGTAGCGTCGGATTAATGGAGTCAAGTCAAGAACCCTTTCGGAGATAACGAGTCTATTTGTTTATTGACCTTGACATGGTGTGATTTGCACTTTGCTCGTCGCTTTAATTTTTTTTTCAAACGAGTCAGGTACTCATTAGAGCTGGGTGGACTCAGAGAGGTCCTGCAGTCTTGGGTCGGGGGTTTGATATGGAGACCTTTGGGCTTGACGTCTAGAGTTCTACCACTCTACCACACCATCAATCACTGTCGTTGTACATGTCCTTCACATGTGGTAGCACTTATAAGGAGGGTAAAAGTACTTACGTTACACAAGTGTCTTATGGAATAGTATGGCTCCATGCATCAAAGTAATAAATATATTTAAGTATAGTTGTTTGATGTATTACATCAGTTGTTATGGCGTTTTTTTATAGTATATCAATAATGGAATAGTTATAAGATATACACATATCACAGACTTTAGCTAAATGCAATCATATATCAGTACAGCCCAATAAAATGCGCGGATGTCAAAGGGGTGAGCTAGGTGCTAACTCATACATGGCAAAAGCTCTTTCATGGTGACCCTCATGACTCTACAGTGCTAAATGCTAAAAGAAGTGGGAGGAAAAACAAGTCCTTTGAAGCCTTTTCTTAATTTCTGAAGCTAACGTTCAAAATTTAATTAAAGATGAATGTATTTAAAATGTAAACATTGGATAGGATTGGTCAACAGAGGTGGTGGGTGGGGCGAGAGGGTGGAAGGTGTGTTAGGTGGTTGGCATTGATGGTGTTTTTTTCCGTTTGGTAGTGTTTTTTTTTTTAGTAGTGATGTGGTTATTTACATGTCGGTGTGTATTTGATGGATGATGTTTTAGGAAATGTTTGAAGTTAAGAAAATAAAGATGTGATGTTTTATGAGACGTGTGCCGTTACAGAAGAGATGTAGGCGGACACATACAAAACAAAAATGAAAGTCAAACACGTAGTATTTTTTTTATCAGAGGCTGCGGGTTAAAAACACGAAGTAGACAATATTGCGCAGGCACTTTTCCACTTTTATCACGGTTTATTTGTATTGAGGGTAGTTTAGGTTCACACAAATATTGAGGGTAGTTTAGGTTCACACAAATATTGAGGGTAGTTTAGATTCACACAAATATTGAGGGTAGTTTAGGTTCACACAAATATTGAGGGTAGTTTAGGTTCACACAAATATTGAGGGTAGTTTAGGTTCACACAAATATTGAGGGTAGTTTAGGTTCACACAAATATTGAGGGTAGTTTAGGTTCACACAAATATTGAGGGTAGTTTAGGTTCACACAAATATTGAGGGTAGTTTAGGTTCACACAAATATTGAGGGTAGTTTAGGTTCACACAAATATTGAGGGTAGTTTAGGTTCACACAAATATTGAGGGTAGTTTAGGTTCACACAAATATTGAGGGTAGTTTAGGTTCACACAAATATTGAGGGTAGTTTAGGTTCACACAAATATTGAGGGTAGTTTAGATTCAGACAAATATTGAGGGTAGTTTAGGTTCACACAAATATTGAGGGTAGTTTAGGATCATACAAATATTGAGGGTAGTTTAGGTTCACACAAATATTGAGGGTAGTTTAGGTTCACACAAATATTGAGGGTAGTTTAGGTTCACACAAATATTGAGGGTAGTTTAGGTTCACACAAATATTGAGGGTAGTTTAGGTTCACACAAATATTGAGGGTAGTTTAGGATCATACAAATATTGAGGGTAGTTTAGGTACACAAATATTGAGGGTAGTTTAGGATCATATAAATATTGAGGGTAGTTTAGGTACACAAATATTGAGGGTAGTTTAGGTTCACACAAATATTGAGGGTAGTTTAGGTTCACACAAATATTGAGGGTAGTTTATGATCATAAAAATATTGAGGGTAAGTTAGATCCACACAAATATTGAGGGTAAGTTAGATCCACACAAATATTGATTGTAATTTCGAGCGAAAGAAAAATGTACTTGTCTAGTTTACACGTGAGTACTTGACGTTAGTTTTAGTGCCATTGTATGACGTTAGTTTCAGTGCCCCTGTGTTAAGTGAGCTTTAAATAAGTTTGTACACTGCTCTCTGGAGGTAGTTGGCGAGAGGATTGAAGTTCGAATCTAAGCAGATGTTGTAAACAGTTTATGTTCGCGCCTACTTCAGCAGTTAAACCTAGTCCTTATGACGTCCTAGTTTGTGTTGGAGAAACATCTAAAAATAGAAAGTCAATTTACACATACCATTGCGTTTTACTTTTGTTTAGCACAAATTGTGTTTATCTGTGACTCGCTATTTCCATGGGTGCACACATTTCTCTACCGAATTATCCAGCACTGAATTTTCCTGGAATTCTGGGACAGGATTGTCTAGGTAATTTGATATCAGGGGTATCTTGTTATAAGGGGTCATGACTATCTTGGTATTAAAGGGTCATAGTTTTCCTGATATTTTTTGGGTCTTGGGTTTCTTTGTGTTTAGGGGTTCTGGGTTTTTTTTTACCTTTAAAGGCTAGTATTGTCTTGATATTTAGGTGTCATTGTGTTGTTTATATTTAGGTATCGTGGTTTTCTTGATACTTAGTGGCTACGATAAACTCGATATTAGGGGACACACAATTTCTTCACAATTAAAAGTCAGTGTGGTTTAGAATAGTACAGCATTTATGTAAGTTCCCTTTCCAAACCTGGCGTTCTATAGGGCAAGTGAAGTAGAGTTCATTTGTTTCTGTGACCTCGGCATACGAAGAGATAGTGTGGTCAGCACTATGCCCAGCCGCCTTTACTTTCCCTAACGTGAGGTGGGTGGACTCAGGGACGGTCTACTGACTTGAACCCGGATTCGAACTTGAGACTTACGGGTTAGCAATCCAGCTACAGCATTTATGACCAATATTATATTAGCATTTAGATCCTACATTCTCCCATGGTTTAGTAGGTTTCAGTTCAGACTATTGTCTTATCAGAAGGGGTCAGCATATACCGGCAATCCGGTCCAAATTTGACCCACTCTATAAGCCACCACAAGACGCCCAGATCTGGTTTCCGTAAAAGTAGTGCCGTCCTCAATAATTCATCAGTATGGCTCATCCATTACATCCATTTCATCCATCACATCCGTCCGTTCTAGCACCTGCTTCCGGTAAAATGCGATATCAAATTTGTTCCACCCTCCCTCCTACGCCACACCACATCGCAATTTTTTTGTTCACATTAGCTTATCTTCTTTTTCGTAAAAATAAATCAAATAAAACCCGTGCTTAAGTCTGCCTGTAAACTACCTTCTTTGACCAAAAAATGACACCACCCTCTGCACCCCACCCCATCGCAATTTTTTGCTCGTTAGCTTATCCTCTTTTTCGTAAAAATAAATCAAATAAAACCCGTTTAATTCTGCCTGTAAACTATCTTATTGGACCAAAAAATGACACCCCCTCCCCACCCCATCGCAATTTTTTTCACTTTCTACCTGTAAACTACATTCTTTGACCAAAGAATGACCCGCACCACTCCACCCCATCGCAAATTTCTGCAGGTTCTACCTGTAAACTACCTTGATGACCGAAGAATGATCGAGACATTAGTTTTATACACGACTGCGCAATACATATACACAGCAGTATCTTAATATCAGTTTCTCTGAAGTATAGATATATACATATAAGTATTGATTTTATAATTCAATTTCTTAACAATCCGCCCCACCGATCCAGCTTTTTAACTACTATACAATAAACAAACGCTTATATTGAGATTTTATATCGAATTTCGCCATATAGCAATACAGTATTAGTCATCATGATGATGCGTTTTTTTTTAACAACGATGACAAAAAAAAATCCAAATTTAAATTAAAATTTCAAATTTTTTTGGATGAAACACTAATTAAAGCAGAAGACGAGGAATTATAGAACTCATCAGCACAGACTAGCATCAAAGATTTGCAGAAAGGCAGCCATTACACCACGTCGAGGAACTCGTGCTTCAGTGAAGTCATTAGGACGAGAGCCGCGCATGCGCCGTTTGATGCGTCCCCCAGACAGCCATTTTGTTTTTTACCTTTCACCCCGAGTTCAGAATGTCTTTGATACCTTGGTATTTCGTGCATCTCTCTGTGTCATTAAATATATAACAAGGGCAAATACTCTCTTGGCGACTGATTAACGGGAGGTAATTCACCGCACGGAGTAGTCAGGAGCAGCTCCATAAAATCATCTCTGGCAATATTTGATCGCTGTCCATGGCTCGATTCGGCTCTGATGGCCCGTGGACTAAATGGATTTGTCGTGTACTGCCACCTGTGTTGGCTCTGGTCTGGGTTGGCGGTGGACTTTAATTACTAGCAATAGGACGGAGGGGAGGTGGGGGTTGGGTGGCCAACCGTTTTGTTTAGCGGCGCTAAATTTTAAAACCTCTCGGGCATAATGTGTTAGATACGAGGGCTTATCACTTAAATTGATCAGTATGTCTTACCTAACGTTACCTTTAACGTTACCTTTAACCAGTGGCGTAGCAAGGTCGGGTGTCACCCTGTGCGGCGCTTAATGGAGTCATCCCCCCCCCCAGAGGCGTAGCGACCCTTTCCGGGGACAAACTTTAAATTTTAGATTTGCACCCCCCCCCCCTAAAACTTTTGTTTGCAACCCCCCCCCCTCCCCCTCAAACTTTCGATTTGCATCTCTTAAAAGACAAATTAACACTCGAATTAATTAATCACTTAATTAAGTGGAATTATCATTTTTCTCTATATATTTTGCTTTTTTTGTCTTGGTGTCACCCCCCTAAATAGTGTCACCCGGTGCGGTCCGCACCCCCGCCCCCCCCCCCCCCTTCGCTACGCCTCTGCCTTTGACGTTACCTTTAACGTTACCGTTTACCGTTATATTTAACGTTACCTTTAACGTTACTTTTAACGTTACCGTATACCGTTACCTTTTAACCTTACCTTTAACGTTGACTTTACCGTTACCTTTAACCACCACCCTAGTCCTACGTCTCCCACGTTAACCGACATCACCCGACATGCAGATTTCTCTAGTCACAGATAACCAAAGATGGCGGCCTGTTGACCATAAACGGAGGTAGTACCATCAGTTAAAACTTGAGTTACCTAGCCTAGCATATATCAGTCGAGTAGATGAAGTAGAGTTCATTTGATATACTACCTATATTGTGACGCCATTACAAAAGCAGCAGATTACTTTAACTTTTTCATAGAAAGAAACAAACTTTTAAACTATCTGTACCAATTCCACTCATACCAGCATCCAACGTGGCTTTATTAATACACCAGCATCATAGGAAGTTTATTGTCTCAAACAGTTCTTTGCGTGAAAAAAAAAAACTATTTCATACGATATTTAATAACTCTTTCCTTTTATTAACAAAATAGCATAACCACAAATGTTTATGTATGCCGTTATCAAAATAAAGTTCTACTCCACCTATACATGAAA
Organism: Physella acuta; assembly: GCF_028476545.2. NCBI lineage: Eukaryota > Metazoa > Mollusca > Gastropoda > Physidae > Physella > Physella acuta. The sequence continues at coordinate 166,325 of NW_026733644.1, forward strand.
GCACCATCGTGGTTGCTAATTAAATAAAGTTTATCGACAGAATTTATGAATGCACTTGACTTAAATAAACAATTGTGTTTCCTTCAAGATCGTGATAGTGAATTAATAATGTATGAAATGATGGGGGGGGGGGGTGGCTTCAAAGACTTAACACCGGAAGTGACCTGTTTGTGGATTACTCTGACGTCGGCTGCGGTAACTGGTTCTGCGGTAACGGGTTAGGTTTATTGTTCCCGTATGTAATAGATTTCACATCAGTCGTCGGGTGAAGTGTGAAGTAACAGCAACAGGTAACACAGGGGCGGGGGTCACTGTAGATGTTGGGGGGGGGGGCAATGTCCGCAGTGCATACAAATGTTAATACACTCTACATGAATATTAAAATGTGTATAGGTATAGGCCTCAGTGGCGTAGGCAGGGGGGAGGGGTTAGAGGGGGTCATAACCCCCCCCCCCCCACATAGACCGCTCGGTATATCGGTATATATATATAAAGTATGAGAGGGTGGGGGGTGCAAATCGAAAGTTTGAGGGGGGGGGGTGCAAATCGAAAGTTTGTGCCCGGGTAAACATTGGAAACCCCCCCCCCCCCCTTGAGACGATCCTGGCTACGCCACTGATAGGCCTGCATATATATATATATATATATATATATATATATATATATATATATATATATATATATATATATATATATATATATATGGAACAATGTAATTGTATATATGGAACAATGTAATTTGAACGTTACGCATTTTGCAAGAAAGTATTTCTGATAAGGTATGTAGTTGACCCCCCCGCCCCCCTTCTTCACCAACGCCAATTTTTAAAATATTTACTGTTTAAAATATTTTACAGCTGTTTCAAAAGACTATTTCTCACCATTCTTAAAGCGTACTCAGGTTTTATTATTTACAGAAGAGACATAAAGTCGCAGCTGTTTTATTTACTAGAGAAGTTAATGACTCGTGTAGTATAATGGAAGAGGCACTAAATGGCAGGCACGAAGGAAATACAAACAACGAGTCGCGTATAGCTAGATAACACTTTAGTCTTCTGTTATACTACCCCTATTTCTTTCGTTATAGCGCCCCTCTTATAGCACCCTCAACTTTTCCGTTATAGCACCCCTAAATCTTATACCACAACTAATTAATGTGTTATAGCACCCCTATCTGTTCCGTTATAACTCCCTTAACTCTTCCATGGTACCACAACTAACTCTTCGGTTATAGCAACCCTAACCTCTCTTTTATAGCACCCCTAACTCTTCCATTGCTCCACCCCTTTTTCTTCTGTGATGGCACCCCTAACTCTTCTCCTACACTCCCCACGTAGAAGATGTTTGTATTTTACACATTTTAATTAGATGTTTAATTAAGAGTTTATTTTAGAATCCAAATGTAACTATCACCCTTGGAGCCAAGGGGATGGCGTTTGTGTTTTATTCGAGGGGGGGGTGTAATTCTGTTGTATAATCATTTGATATGTACATAATCAGGACACTCCCGGATCTGATGATGGGACTGCCGGGTTAGTAGTCGGTTGCTCTACCGTTCGACCACGCCGTCCTACAGCCGCACCTTGATGTAAAATGCTTCAGCTATTTTCTCCTTATTTCATTTACGTATTTATCTTTTATTCTATTCCCTGTTTTGATTTTTACGGCATATTAATTTTTAATCTTAATAAATATTTTTTGTAAATGTTTCTTGTATCAACTTATTTTCCATAAATGTCTAAGTGATTTGTTTCACTATGCAATTCCAGTGCGTGTTTTTACTTCACCTTTCAATTTTTCTTTTACCATGCGTCAGCTCCAGTGTACGCTGTGTTTCTGGTTTTATCAACGTTGCTGTATTTTATCGTCATTTTCTTTCGCCATAAAGTTTAACCAAACACACTTTTTTAAAAGTACGTTACCAAGGGCCAATTACTCTTCCTGTTTAGTTGTTTGTGACAAGGGGAGGAAAGCCAGTTTGTAGCAAACAGTATCCGTTGACGTCATATCGAAAGTAAATGGCTAATTTATTTTTCCTAGATTTGTTATCCGTCTGTTATCAACCCAACTTGAAAGGGCAACTTCCCCCCCCCCCCAGCCCAATCCGGCAGCTCTAGGCGGCAGCCTTGTTTAATCGCTTCATCCATCACCTGGTTCCAAGACACACACCCGGAAAAAAAAATCTGGCAACAATATGTTGGTACTCTTAGGGCGAGCGGGAATTTTTTTTTTTCTCGGAAATTAGAAATGTCATTTGTGATAACCGAAATTTCCGTGACCTAATTACACCGGATGGCCGGCTTTCAGATTTCTGGGATAAAGTAAATGAAGAAACGGTTAGTTAGGTAAAAACGGATTTTTGTAACTTGGGAAAGCTTTAGTAATAGCAGGTGAGAGGTTTAATTTGAAGTGGGTCAATGTCAAAATCCTCAGCGGTAAAGGCCTATAAATTGATACACACACACACACATATATTTATATATATATATATATATATATATATATATATATATATATATATATATATATATATATATATATATATATATATCCTAATATATAAATCCCCACGTTCGCACATCTCTCTCTCTCTCTCTCTCTCTGTCTGTCCGCAAAAAATTTTCGCCGGACATCACGTCAGAATCGGCAGCGATATATCGAGAACTTTTTAAGGACTTTTGTTGAAAATAATATGTTAGATGTTTTAAATGTATAACCACAATTTTAGTTAAAGAAGAAAAATAAAAATTAAAGGCGTATTCGAATGTAGCGAAACAGTATTATTTATGCAACCGGAAAAGCATTAATATATGTGAAAAAGAACGCATAAAACTGTGACGTCACTATTGCTTATACATTAACTATTGACGTCATCTGCCGTGTTTAGAATGAAAAGAAATGAACTATTTCATTCAAATTTGATTTAGATCTACGTACACTATGAAATGTATACAATACAATTTTTCCGGCCTAAACTCATAAAATTTATTTTATGTATTTGGATTCTAGATCTAGAGATTCTAGATCTAGACTAAATCTAAATCTAAATCTACGCAATAACTAGATCTAGACGTAGACGCTAAGATCTAGATTTAGACTCTAACTTCTCTAAAATCAATTCCAAAAATAAATTTCTATATTAGGACTAAACTATTTCAAGACTTATTTATTTTATACAAAATCTTTGTTATGAACTGGCTAATTTGGGATAAAAAATTAATTTGAAAGAATAGGCATATTCGCGTAAGTTAAGATTTTAAAATACGTGTTTCATTCTCCGTATTTTATAAGGTGCCTAAATAGCGGAGATGTTAGTGTACATTAAACCACGCAGGTGGTGCGGGTTCGAGACACAGCAAGTCAACTTGGTTAATGTATTCTTTTTTATTATGCTCGGGCTAAACTTAAAAAAAAAATTCTTTTAGGAATCTAGATCTAGATCTAGATTGTCGGGTGTCCGATAGGGCACTTCCCGGCGCCGCAGGCGCTTCAAATTTGGCATGATCTTGCCTTGGTGCGACAGAACACGGGGGCCGGTTGGCCGAAAAGTCTACGATGTGGGGGTCAAAACTGACCTCGACTGACCGGTACCTTATATGAGCTATAAATCGAAAAAAAATGTCCACGGAGGAACCTCTTCATAACTCTTGAGGTCGTAGACCGACCTTCGGGCGAATTAATTAAGCATTCAAATTCTCAATGTTTTCGAAAGCCTAAGCGAAGCTGGGCAGCATGCCTAGTATATATATATATATATATATATATATATATATATATATATATATATATATATATATATATATATATATATATATATATATATATATATATATATATATATATAATTTCCATATATATTCCGAATTTTTTCAAACATTATCCCTACATTACAATTGAGGTGGGTTGAGGCTGGTGGTTGGGGTGGGCTTCGATCCCTAGATCCGTCTTTGATTATGCTTGCTACACGTTTTTAATTTTACATTATCAGCTTTAATAACGAGATATAGCATTGGGTTGATCCTGTTGATGTAAAACCAAAGACAACCTCGTTCTCACAAAAATAAATGTTTCTTGGCATGTTCAGATGTTTTACAACTCATCTTTTTTAAGAGCAGTCGATGTTTATCATGACTTAAAACGGTGATGGTTTATTTAAGGCTATACAAGTCTCATTATCTATTCTGTCTAATATGTGTATAATTATTATAACAAACTTGTAAATGTACTTAAAATTTTATTTTAAAAAAAGATTTTCTTTCAAAACGTATTAGAGATGTTACGATTGGGTAAAGTTTTTACTAGTACCTTTAAAAGAAAGAACGTGGTATTGGCACTAGGCTGATGTTTGTGTGCCCCTTTCACCGTCCCACAAGAATCCTGTGGATGACATTGGTCGTCTCTTGTAACCAAGTTAGGTACTGATAGTAAAATGGTATCAGTGAACGGAAACATTTTTTTTTTTATACTTTTATTTCCAATTTAAAACAAGTACATCAACATCAAATTTTTTACATAATTTCGAACATCAAATGAAAACGAAAGCTTTTGCAAATGTACATGATGAATATTTACATGATGTCATGTATGTGATTATACAAAATTGAAAGGGATAACAGTAAAGGGGGTGAAGGTCAAATGAAAGTGTCAGGAGTCCTGGTGGGTAGTGGAAAGAAAATTGTTCAAAGAGGGGGGGGGGGCTGTCATTTTTTTTAATTTAAGTTTAATAATTTAATTAGTTTTTAAAATATAAAAATATTTCTTTTTATTAAATCAATTGTTTTAAACATTTAAATCAGTAATAGTAATATATTTGATAGATTTTACACAGCATCAAAGACATGAACAATGAACATCAATTGCATATATAATAATCAAATGGAGAAAATAAAATGGCATAAGAACTAGACTAAAATAAGGTGTGCAAACAAGGTTTCTCATTGTAGCCAAATAATTTTATGATTTTTTTTTTGTTTTGTTTTTTTCTCGGAAACAAATTGATAGGCCCAGATTGGCCCTTGACCAAATAACAGATTGTATTCTATTCTTTTATACGCCAGGTTAATGAGTATTTTTTAAAAAGTTATTGGTTCAGTATTTTAAATACTTTAAAATGTTAATTATTGTTTACATTGACAATATTTTAAATAAATACTTAAGTATTTAATTTTTAACTGATACAAATAAATGAGTGTCAATTGCATGTCATACAAATCTAATTGGTCTGTTTTTAATTAAGGCTTTTGAAGATCAGTTTAAGGTTGTGTCCCTTAGAAGATTTTGATTTTTTCTAAATGGGAAGTAACCCACGCAATTAATTCTAAATGTAAGACAATTATATTTTTCAACACTGTAATAGGCTTCAATTTACTAAATAACTATTTAACACATTATCATACTGAATGTTTAATATTACGTACTTATACTGCTAACTTTACTGTCCGCTTAACAGATGTAATGGTCTGAACAGTGAGACATACATGCCAATTTAAAAAATTGCTAATTTGGATTATTTCATCTAAATTTGTGTATTTAAAAAAAAATATATATAAGGTTGAGTAAAGCAGTGTTTCTTCCAAACATTTTTATTCGGGGGGGGGGGGGGCACTGTTAAAAGTGTATATCTATATATATAAATTCCTTTCGTTCGTGGGGGGTAGAACCATTTGGCAGACGTCTTAAGTCTGTCTAGTAAAACTATTTGACAGACGTCTTAAGTCTGTCTAGTAGAACCATTTGGCAGACGTCTTAAGTCTGTCTAGTAGAACCATTTGGCAGACGTCTTAAGTCTGTCTAGTAGTCTGTCTAGTGGAACCATCAGACAGACGTCTTAATGAAGTCAACCTTGTAGAACCTGGAGCGGGCTGACCGTGATTTTACCTGAAGATAAAATCACACAGGTGCACAAACCGTGTAACGTAGGCACTCACCTCAGACTAATACGTTGCCTCTATTCCTCCATCCTGTCTAATCTCCTGGCTGAGGCATGCGGCGAGTGACTTTATTGCCACGCCAACAGGTTTCTCCGCTTGCTGTGTATTGCTAACTTCTATTTACAAATCTACTTAAAAGCAAAGCAATTCAATTTCTTCTTATCAAGTAATACATGTGTAAATGTTTTTTTCCTATTATTATTGTTTTTTTATATTACAATAATGACGTGATCGAATGGTATAGCATTTGGCTGCTCGCCAGAAGGTCTCGAGTTCGGATCTCACTTAGTACTCATACTGTAGGGCGTCCCTGAGTCCCCCAGCTCTGATGGGTACCTGACTTACGTTGGGGAAAGTAAAACCGGCTGGGCTTAGTGCTGACAACATTATCCGTTTATTTGCCGAGGCCAAAACACGTGTGTTATAAACAGTAACTCTACTTAATTAAGTTAAATAACAATAAAAAGAAACGTATTTTTGTGTTGGTCTTGTTTTAAAAACACCAAATAGAGTTTGTTGACACACCGAACCCCGTCTAAATCCGCCCTGCATCGCCACTGTGGTAGGGTGTGGTGTTAGTGTGATCCACGTGATTTGTGTCACGTGGCTCAATCACGTCGTTCACGTCACAGTTCTCTATAATTATTCTCTATAAAAGATTATCGTCAGCTAGACGTACAGTAAAATCATACCTATGAATTTTTTTACTATACATAAATAGACTCAAAGCTGTTATAATGCTAGCTATACATTTAATAGACACATACCAAGACAAAAACTAATGATAACACATAGTACATAATCAACATCAGTCATTACGTATTTTTAATTTACTGGTACATGTAATCACCACGATGCAGATATAATGTATAGGGTCTCATAAATTATTTATTTATGCTATAAAATGTACATAATAAGATGAGTCGAGTTATACATTTTTAATGCTTATAAACAATGTTCTTACCATTTCAGGTCAACTAGTGTGAAGCGATGGGCTATCTTTCTGTAGGCCGAGCCATAGCAGTCAGGCTGATGTTCACTGCGCATGGGCTGATTTCAATATGGCGGCTGACCTTAGCAACAAAAGAACAGAAATACTGGTATCTAGGTCTCGTTCTGTGCATCCTCCTGATCGAGATGACGGTCACGTTGTGTAAGAAAGCTGGACAAGAGTGGAAATGGTAAGCTACACATACACATAATGTAATGAGTAACTGTACACGTACTCATACACAAACACAATCATATTAAATTAAATCTATAATATAACGCTGGTGGTAGTGTGTCAGTCCGTCATTGCTATAGATCAGGGGTCTCCAAACTACGGCCCGCGGGCCGGATGCGGCCCGCGATGTCCTCTCATCCGGCCCGCGGAGATCTTTTTGTCCACGGAAAAAACGTTTGTTGGTGATGGCTGAGGAATTTGCCCAGAAAGATCAAGAAGAAACTGGCCCCCGAACTGAAATTTGATAGTTAATGCGGCCCTCGGACTGAAAAGTTTGGAGACCCCTGCTATAGATTTTGGAACCATAAAAATAAACATCGCACCATGCAGTGCTTTTCAGTGCATCGCATTGTCTTATTATTAGTGATAGAGTAGGGTTTGTTTATTTAATTGAATTTCTATGATTGCGTAAACAAAATTCATTGTTTACATACATAGTTGTTATGGTAGTAGTAAAAATGTAATATTCTTATAAAATAAGAATTTGTATCAATGTAATCATGTTTTAAATGTCCCATTAACTTATATATAACTAAATTTATGAACAGATAAATGTTTTAATTTTTTTTTCAAAACGTCTTGGGTCAATCATAGCAATTGTAGTAAATCCTAAACTTTTCTTTTTACCTTTCTGCCCATGCCAAGCCTGGTCGGTACGGCTAGTTTTGTAATATTTTAGAATAAAAAAAAACAGCGAAGTCGAGTCTTCCAACTTCACGCAGATCCGTCTAATGTCTGACGCTATAAAAACAAATTAAAAATCACTTGGCTAAAAATGAAATACCTGGGACCAATCTTCACGTACGGGGAGAAGGGCCGGGCTGGGGGGGAAGATTAAAGACAGGTTTCGTTATAAAACTGAAAGTGCAGAAGGTATTAGCGCAACGCCCGTGGATGGATTTTTTAAACTGCGGCAAAAAGTGCAACATAGCGCAAGGTTTTGGATTAAACGAGTGCACGTGCATTTGAAAGCACGTGCATTTAAAAACACGAGCGTAGGGGTGTATATGCTATCACTGTAGGGGTGTATAAGGTCATCATTGTAGGGGTGTATGAGCTCTCACTGTAGGGGTGTATAAGCTCGTCATTTTAGGGGTGTATAAGCTCGTCATTGTAGGGGTGTATAAGCTCGTCATTTTAGGGGTGTATAAGCTCGTCATTTTAGGGGTGTAGAGAATTTTTTTTCTGGCAACTAAATATTTTGAGAAAATCGACGCCCATTTTATCCATCCTCCTCTTGATGTTAAAATTATACCACTAAGTTAGCTACACATTTAGATCTGATGGCTCATGAACATTTCCCGGTTAAAATTTAAGGCGTATCCTAAATTGGGTCTAGGATAGGGAGGGAGACGCATGTTTTGTTTAAATCAAGGGTCTCCAAACTACGGCCCGCGGGCCGGATGCGGCCCGCGAAGTCCTCTCATCCGGCCCGCGGAGATCTTTTTGTCCACGGGAAAACCGTTAGTTTGTGATGATGAGGAACTTTGCCCAGAAAAATCAAAAACATCCCTGGAAGAAACTGGCCCCCGAACAGAAATTTGATATTTAATGCGGCCCTCGGACTGAAAAGTTTGGAGACCCCTGGTTTAAATCAATGTATATTGTCGAGCTATACATAAGAAATTTTGTCTCTGTGATTGTTTATGTGTAGTGCAATCATAGATTTGTAATCTCATCGCTGCAATAGGCCTGATTTAACTCACAAATGTGCACCAACGCAACTGAATAAATCCAGCCTCAAAATAAGGTTGATATGTTATTATTAGTTACACAGAAAAACCAGCACTTCAAATAATTTTAAAAAAAGAAAGAATGGCGGAGGCTTTATTTTATTTACTGCCATCAATCTAACCTCAGTGCCTTAAAACCCCAAGTGTTTTGGCTGAAAGGTCAAGGTCGCTTGAGAACCGACACAACAGCTGATGATTTAATCACAGGGAGTTTAAAAACTCGGCAATTTACCCAGTGCGAAATGCGTAAATTCTGTCTGGCGTTTTTCTAGTCGTTCCTTCCTCTTTGAGATTAAAATCACGGAGATTGATTTAGCGTGCGTATAACGGTGTGTAAAATACCGATAGCATCGTGAATACATTATCCCATAAACAACGCATACTTGAAAGCTAAAATTTAAAAAAAAATAATAATAAAAGTTGTTTTGGCTTTATTATTTTCGGGTCATAAACAGTGTATTTTCATGTGATTTCAGTGAAACTAAAATCTAAAATACTGATATCTTTGTCACACTAAATACATTTTGATCTCACTGTGTGGATTCTACAACGCTACAGTGCTAAATGTTTAAGATGAAAGCCTAACGCGAACACAATTAACCAGTAACAAGGCGACCATCTAATATGTAAGCCAACCAATAACAGGGTCAACATTTAATATGTGCTTCATTACGGTAATCTACTCACAACTAATTCCATGTGGTGCCCTAATTCAGTGGTCGACAATATGTGGCTACACGGCTGCATGCGGCTCAACATGTACACACGGCCCTATAACTGTATGCGGCTCAATATGTACATACGGCTGTGTGGCTGTATGCGGCTTAAAGAATGTATGCAAGTAGTCCGTCTTGTTAATTTACGTCAGTTAATTATATACTGATGTGAAATAGGGGATGGCGTAATATAGATATGGTATCCGAACTCAGGCAGTTTCCATTATTTTTTAAATATCAGATTTAATATAACATCATGTGACGCTCCCTGAATCATCATCGTCTGTTCACGTTCCTGCCCAAGATACATGGTGCAGATGAAGTAGATTTCTGTTTCAGTGGCCACGGCATACAAGAGAATAGTGTGGTCAGCACTATGCCAAGCCGAATTTGTTTCCCTCACGTGAGTCATGTGCCCATCTAAGCTGGATATACTCAGGGACGTATTACAGACTTGAGCCCTGGATCCGATCTCGAGACTTTCAGGTTAGCAGTCGTGAGGTCTACCACCCGACCACTCCGTCCTATTCCCTGGATCCCTGAATAGTTTGACCAGAATTAATGTATACATGTCTTGTTATCCAAATAACACTGCAAGCCTATTTTCTCTTAACCTACTACTTACAACCGCCAAGAAATTTTTTAAAATGTTTGAACGATCGTAGTTTTTCTTGCATGAATTCACAGACTACCACCTGCAACAATGAGCACATTTTGAGAACCACTAGCCGCCCTGGTTGCGTGGGAACCAAAACGTAATCTATTTATAAAATTAGCCATTCACTGATTGTGTGCAGGCGGTGCATCAGTACTGATACGATTGTGTTTACCACGCGCTGGAAGAAAACAGCGCCCCCTCATTAAAATTTAGAGTAGCCTCCACTTTTCTAACTTCATTGACTCGTAGTTTTCGTAGGTCATGGCGTTTTATTGTCGATGAGTGTTATGATAAAGTGGGTGAATAGGGGTTAAAGACTTGAAGAGATAGTCGCGATAGGACGGGCGAATAAGGGTTAAAGGATTTAACTGAGAGTTACGATAGAGTTGGGTGATTGAGGGTTAAACACTTTAACCGCGCTAATGCAACTAATGAAGCGAAATGCGCAGATTAAAATGTTAAGGGAAACACGATCTAAGCTTTTGATTGGTTGATCTTGAAACGTACAATTAGATTGTTAAAACATCACAACTAAGTGCACTTTACATAAAGTTGCTTTCACTTTTTAAAGTGTTTGCTGAATTCTAAATCTATCAAAAGAGTTGTAACTGTTTAAAATTAAAACTCGTGTAAAAATGTTGGTGCTTTTATTTCACAAACTCCGCCCTAAACAGCTAGTCACCTGCACATAAAGTGATTAATGTCAATTTAGAGTCAGACATAAGATTTACATGCTCGAGCAGCCCACCCACACCCCCTCGACCCCCTCCAGTAGAAAATACACCCACAAAACTCCACCCACAGTTATTTCCACTACCCCCCCCCCCCCGTTCACTAAAAGCGCATCTATATATATAATTCTCTTCTTGGATATCCTAGAAAACACCAAGCTGTAAACGCGCCTAGCAGCCCCCTCTCTTCCTCTCTAAGCATATCCCTACCACCCCCACCCCCATATGGTCTGGTGAGCTGTGGTTCACGCTAAATGTTTACAATCGTAGAGCCGGGTTTAGTGACGGCTATTAGAGGCAGATAATTTAGTTTAAAAACATTTTAAATTTTTAGGTAACTAAGAATTGCGTGAAATATTGATTAATATTGATAATTTAAAAAAAAAAGTTCAATTAACATCTAATTAAGTCAAATTTTATCTCACATTTCATTGTCATTGAGTGAAAAGTTTGAAATAAATCGGTCAAAAAGAAATGATATTATTTTGAGAAATCGGAAAAAGCGTAACGTACTGCTATAAGAACAAACATATAGGCCTACTATATGTAGTTTCTTTTACCTAACTGAAACGATACTAAGTCAAAGTTCGAACACTCCTATGTGTCGATAGAATTTAAACTGTAGCCTAACGGACCGTAAACGACCCGCGGTTCAGTTCTGCGAACACTCCTATGTGCCGATAGAATTTAAACTGTAGCCTGGCGGAGCAGTGAACGACCCGCGGGTCAGCGAACACTCCCTTGCTCATTATCTGCCGTGGCACTTATCAGCCAGCAATCGGAGCTTGCAGTAATTGGCCTGTGGGTAATTTATTACAGCTTACCTTTCCAACCTAGATTGAGCTGTGGGTAATTTATTACAGCTTACCTTTCCAACCTAGATTGGCCTGTGGGTAATTTATTACAGCTTACCTTTCCAACCTAGATCTTGAATGGATCCATCCCGCTCCACCCCACCCACATCCCCACCCTTCGCATCCATCCACGGTGTAAGACATGCACCTTTATTTTATTTTTACACTCTTCTTCTTCTTCGTTCTTAAATGTTGGACGGAATTTCCAAAAAAAAAAGGAACTACAACGCAGAAGTTGTTTGATTTTCGGAGTTTTCTTAACTGTATGGGATGCTATCCCAACTATCGTATCTTATCTGTTCGGGGATTCGAACTCAGGACATTTCGGTTTAGCAACCATGAGCTTTGACACTCTGATAGTTTGTTTGCTGATGTCGAAGTTTTACTTAGAGTATTGCAAGTTTAAACTCTAGAAAACTGGCTGCTAGCTACAATATAAGACGTAAAATTGCTTAGATTAAAGTTAAAAAAAAATGTTTCAGCCAAATAGGAAAAAAATAATTCAATGTCACAAATCTTAGTGTTTTACTTTGAGAAAGTGGTACGTTTTAGATTTAGGACTTTTTTTTAAGAGCTAGCGTCTTTCTATAAAACTATTAGAGTTAACGCTAATGTTTATAAAGTTTAGAGCTAGTACTACAAAATATAAAGTAGCCAGCACCATCCACAAATTACAGGCTTCGTCTCCTGGTATAAATGACTCAATCCATAAGAGAAATTGCTTTCAGTCACTCCGGTTTGGAGTTTGGAGGGCACACGTCCACATTCCTTCCCCCACCCTCCCCGCCCCCTTACCCAAGACGAAAAATAACTATTTATATAGAAAATATCTACTTTAACCAGTGTTCCACCCCCCCCCCCAGTATAATTTTAAATGCCCCCTCCCCTCATTCGGAGAAATTTTTAAAAAAAAAACCCTGAACGTGGCGCATGCGGCAACTGTTGATTGGCCGTGAATTCAACTCATAACCTCCAACACTTGATTTGTTTTGCCTTTGTTCGACATTTTCCACACACCCTTGGCAAGAATTGTTCCGGATTTTCCCAGTCTGCCGTTCACAACACAGACACAAAACTCAATGCAAATAAAAGCCACCGAAATTGCGATATCGCGTTCTAACAGTTATTGCCCCTGTGTTGGGTTCGTCTCAAATGTCTGCTTCGGTTATTGCCCCTGATCCGTTTCCCTTCATTACGTCTTCGAGTTACTCTCTGAAACAGGGGAGGCAATTTAGTAACAGGGGCCATAATTACACACAAGAAATAACAGCTTTTATTGTTTTGGGAGTTCATTCTTCATTAGCTCTCTCAAAACAGTGAGGTTATACAAACAATTTTTTTGGTTTTAATTTTTTTTTTAAATTGTTTTTGGTAAACACTCGTTTCTGTTACATAAACAATCGTTTAGTAAAACTTGTTTATGTAATATTTTACACAGATTTTTGTTCTTTTTTATTGACGACTTGTCTTCTTAAATTTTGAATAGGCATAAAAGACTTTATTTAAACACCTCAATTTTGTTCAAAGCATGTGTGACGCCCCCATTTTTTTTACAGGTTCTGTGTTAGTGTATTCATTTACCTGATGTGTATAGTCCCCCATCTTTTCTTACAGGTTCTGTCCTAGTGTGTTCATCTACCTGATGTGTCCCCCAAATTTTCTTACAGGTTCTGCCCTAGTGTGTTCATCTACCTGATGTGTATAGTCCCCCACCTTTTCTTACAGGTTCTGCCCTAGTGTGTTCATCTACCTGATGTGTCTCCTACTTACAGGTTCTGTCCTAGTGTGTTCATCTACCTGATGTGTCCCCCACATTTTCTTACAGGTTCTGCCTTAGTGTGTTCATCTACCTGATGTGTCCCCACCTTTTCTTACAGGTTCTGCCCTAGTGTGTTCATCTACCTGATGTGTATAGTCCCCCACCTTTTCTTACAGGTTCTGCCCTAGTGTGTTCATCTACCTGATGTGTCTCCTACTTACAGGTTCTGTCCTAGTGTGTTCATCTACCTGATGTGTCCCCCACATTTTCTTACAGGTTCTGCCTTAGTGTGTTCATCTACCTGATGTGTCCCCACCTTTTCTTACAGGTTCTGCCCTAGTGTGTTCATCTACCTGATGTGTCCCCACCTTTCCTTACAGGTTCTGTCCTAGTGTGTTCATCTACCTGCTGTGTCTACACCTTTTCTTACAGGTTCTGCCCTGGTGTGTTCATCTACCTGATGTGTCTACACCTTTTCTTACAGGTTCTGCCCTGTTGTGTTCATCTACCTGATGTGTCCCCACCTTTTCTTACAGGTTCTGCCCTAGTGTGTTCATCTACCTGATGTGTCCCCACCTTTTCTTACAGGTTCTGCCCTAATGTGTTCATCTACCTGATGTGTATAGTCCCCCACCTTTTCTTACAGGTTCTGCCCTAGTGTGTTCATCTACCTGATGTGTCTCCTACTTACAGGTTCTGTCCTAATGTGTTCATCTACCTGATGTGTATAGTCCCCCAACTTTTCTTACAGGTTCTGTCCTAGTGTGTTCATGTACCTGATGTGTCCCCACCTTTTCTTACAGGTTCTGCCCTAGTGTGTTTATCTACCTGATGTGTCCCCTACTTACAGTTTCTGCCCTAGTGTGTTCATCTTTCTGATGTGTCCCCACCTTTTCTTACAGGTTCTGCCCTAGTGTGTTTATCTACCTGATGTGTCCCCTACTTACAGTTTCTGCCCTAGTGTGTTCATCTACCTGATGTGTCCCACCTTTTCTTACAAGTTCTGCCCTAGTGTGTTTATCTACCTGATGTGTCTCCTACTTACAGGTTCTGTCCTAGTGTGTTCATCAACCTGATGTGTCCCGACCTTTTCTTACAGGTTCTGTCCTAGTGTGTTCATCAACCTGATGTGTCCCCCACGTTTTCTTACAGGTTCTGCCCTAGTGTGTTCATCTACCTGATGTGTCCCCACCTTTTCTTACAGGTTCTGCCCTAGTGTGTTCATCTACCTGATGCGTCCCCCACCTTTTCTTACAGGTTCTGTCCTAGTGTGTTCATCTACCTGATGCGTCCCCCACCTTTTCTTACAGGTTCTGCCCTAGTGTGTTCATCTACCTGATGCGTCCCCCACCTTTTATTACAGGTTCTGCCCTAGTGTGTTCATCTACCTGATGCGTCCCCCACCTTTTCTTACAGGTTCTGTCCTAGTGTGTTCATCTACCTGATGTGTCTCCTACTTGCAGGTTCTGCCCTAGTGTGTTCATCTACCTGACGTGTATAGCCCCCCCCCCCACCTTTTCTTACAGGTTCTGCCCTAGTGTGTTCATCTACCTGATGTGTCCCCCACCTTTTCCTACAGGTTCTGCCCTAGTGTGTTCATCTACCTGATGTGTCCCCCACCTTTTCTTACAGGTTCTGCCCTAGTGTGTTCATGTACCTGATGTGTCCCGACCTTTTCTTACAGGTTTTGCCCTAGTGTGTTCATCTACCTGATGTGTCCCCCACCTTTTCTTACAGGTTCTGCCCTAGTGTGTTCATCTACCTGATGTGTCCACACCTTTTCTTACAGGTTGTGCCCTAGTGTGTTCATCTACCTGATGTGTTCCCATACTTACAGGTTCTGCCCTAGTGTGTTCATCTACCTGATGTGTCCCACCTTTTCTTACAGGTTCTGTCCGAGTGTGTTCATCTACCTGATGTGTCTCCTACTTACAGGTTCTGCCCTAGTGTGTTCATCTACCTGATGTGTATAGTTCCGACCATTTGGTTCCTGGAACTACACGAGCTGGAGAAGAGGCTGCAGTCCAACTACAGTGCCGCAGAGACAGCAAGAAACGCAACAAAAGAGGAGCTGACAGCTGACTTAGGTTCTCCCTTAGGGGTAAAAAAATTTTAATTTTAAACACATTTTATAGTTAACACTATTAATGTGAGATTTATAGCGTTTTTCCTTTTAAAGAAAAGAAAAATATTAAACAGTGTTTTTTTTTTCATTTTGGGAAACATATTGATGGGAACATTTAGTCGGGGGTAGAAATGGATTTGGTTATTCTTTTCTAGGTTTAATAGTCAGGGCAGGTTTGTTTGTTTGAATCCCACTTTGATTCTGCACAATAAATGTTTGATGTGGCTTTATAAGGGAGAAGTAGGCAGAGAAGCAGTGAGAGAAGTAGTGAGAGAAGGAGGGAGAGAAGTAGTGAGAGAAGTAGTGAGAGAAGTAGTGAGAGAAGTAGTGAGAGAAGTAGTGAGAGAAGAAGTGAGAGAAGTAGTGAGAGAAGGAGGAAGAGAAGTAGTGAGAGAAGTAGTGAGAGAAGTAGTGAGAGAAGGAGGGAGAGAAGGAGGGAGAGAAGTAGTGAGAGAAGGAGGGACGGAATGAATGAGGCGTGTCCCTATATTTAAAAATATTTGAAATGTTAAAATATAAAATAGAAACTCTATGCGTAGATCTGAAGGCATACGTGTGTAAAAATAAAATTTTCTCATTTGAAATTCTACTTTAAAATATTGCAATTTCCGAGCTTATATAATTTGAATTATTTAAGTTTAATCCTAATATATAATTCCCCATGTGCGCACTTCTCTCTCTCTGTCCGCAAAATATTTTCGCCGGACATCACGTCAGAATCGGCAGCGATATATGAAGAACTTTTTACGGACTTTTGTTGAAAATAATATGTTAGATGTTTTAAATGTATAACCACAATTTTATTTAAAGAAGAAAAATAAAAAATAAAGGCGTATTCGAATGTAGAGAAACAGTATTATTTATGCAACCGGAAAAGTGTATAAACTTGGGACAAGAATGCATTTAACAATGAAGTCGCTTATTGTTTACACTAACACACTAAAACAAGAGCACGAAACTGATGACGTCATCTTCCGAGTTTAGAATTTTTTAAAATGAACTATTTCATTCAAATATGATTTAGAGCTATGTACGCTATGAAATGTAGACTACACAATACGATATTCTCGGCCTAAACTTAAAAAAATTATTTTATCTATTTGGGTTCTAGATCTAGAGATTCTAGATCTAGACTAGATCTAAATCTACGCTACGTCGCTAAGATCTATTCTAGATCTAGATTTAGGCTCTATCTACTGTAGAATCTATTCCAAAAATAAATTTCTATAATAAACTTTTTCAGGACTTAAATATTTTATAGAAATTTTTGTTTGTTTAGCAATGAAACTGGCTAATTTTGGGTAAAAAAAATAATTTGAAAAATAGGCATATTCGTTTAAGTTATTTTTTTAAACACTTCTTTTATTCTCCACATTTTAAATTAGCTGAGATGATAGTGTACTTGATACCAGACAGGTGGTGCTGGATCAAGACACACCAAGTCAAACCTAATTTTTTTTTTTTTTATGTGAATCTTCCTATTTTAGACTATAAAGAGAAGAACTACTTTGGAAATCTTTGTTTATCTATGCAATTTGCTAATCTCTATAATATATGAAGCAAAGTTGTCGGATGCCCGACATCGGGCACTTCCCGGCGCCGCAGGCGCTTCAAATTTGGCAGGATTTTGCCTTGGGGCGACAGAACACGGGGGCCGGTGCCGGTTGGCCTAAAGGTCTACGATGAGGGGGTCAAAACAGACCTCGACTGACCGGCGCCTTATATGAGCTATAAATCGAAAAAAAATTGTCCACGTAGGAACCTCTTCATAACTCCTGAGGTCGTAGACCGACCCTCGGGCGAATTAATTAAGCATTCAAATTCTCAATGTTTTTGAAAGCCTAAGCGAAGCTGGGCAGCATGCCTAGTATAGACTAGTGCACAATCTTGAGTAAAATGAGGTCCTTAGAATAAATAATTTTCGGACTTGAAGTTTGCGCCTGCAAATACTTTTGTATATTATTACTCCGCTTTTAATCCAATCCAGGTGGAAATAACTTGGATACGAACATCGTTCACGACTTTCAAATATAGTGTTTAAATAAATAATTTTTTACTCCGAGCATGTTAAAGCTAATTTACATTTCCGAGCCAGAAATTTCCGTCAAATTGTTATTTCTTGGTGTAAAAATAAAATTAAAAAAAAAACCTGCTTAGAGCAGATGTTTATGTTGCTAGATCGTCGGAGTTGTCTCGCATCGTTTGGTGCAGCACGCGCCGGTGTGACGTCAGTATCAACGGTAATTATCATCCAGCGCGCGCTCTGGAAATAGCTCGAAAAATATTGGAAGAATAAATATGTTATTAAAAATGTTGTAGTACAGCCTGGATTAGAAAAAAAAAACGCTTTAATGCGAAAATCTGGAAGATTAATTATGTCGTGTTGCAATGGTTTTTGTACATGTGTGTACACTAGGGCATTTGGTTCACGGCTAGAGAACAATTTCATCTATTTTATTTCTCTAATATGTGTCACATACTAATTATGGTAGCATCTAAGCTTACAACTGTTGAGAATGTAGTTCAGAAAATTAGCGTTCGTGTATTTAATGTCTTTTGTTACAGTATTTTAATGTCATACAACACATGCCATACAACAAATGTCATATAACAAATGTTATAAATAATTGTAATACAATAGTTATCATACAAAACATGCCATACAAAACATGCCATACAACAAATGTTATACAACAATTAATGTCTGATAACAAATGTATTTTAACAAATGCCATACAACAAACGCCGCTTAAGTTAAAATCCCCAACATTTTCTTTCTGAAGGTCCAAATCACCATCGGCATTCCCATCAGGCTGTCGTCTGACGAGTGGATCCGAACCCTGGAACAACTGCTGCTGCTGATCCTGATCCTGGGCCGCTGGTTCCTGCCCAAGGGCAAGCTGACCCACGACCAGCTGTCACAGCTACTGCTGGTCTACATCGGCACGGCTGCGGACATTGTCGAATTCTTTGAGGCTTTCAAGGAGGAGACGGTATGGTTTACTTTGTACTGGTGATAGTAGCGGTATGGTTTACTTTGTACTGGTGGTCGGGGCGGTATGGTTTACTTTGTACTGGTGGTAGGGGCGGTATGGTTTACTTTGTACTAGTGGTCGGGGTGGTATGGTTTACTTTGTACTAGTGGTCGGGGTGGTATGGTTTACTTTGTACTGGTGATAGTAGCTGTATGGGTTACTTCGTACTGTCGATAGACTTGATATTGATTACTTTGTACTGGTGATAGTAGTGGTATGGTTTACTTTGTACTGGTGATAGTAGCGGTATGGTTTATTGTGTACTGATGGTCGGTGCGGTATGGTTTACTTTGTACTGGTGATAGTAGTGGTATGGTTTACTTTGTACTGGTGATAGTAGCGGTATGGTTTATTGTGTACTGATGGTCGGTGCGGTATGGTTTACTTTGTACTGGTGATAGTAGTGGTATGGTTTACTTTGTACTGGTGATAGTAGCGGTATGGTTTATTGTGTACTGATGGTCGGTGCGGTATGGTTTACTTTGTATTGGTGATAGTGGCGGCACTTTGTACTGGTGGTAGTAGGGGTATTGATTACTTTGTACTAGCGATAGACTCGATATGGATTGCTTTATAGTTTACATTTTACTTGTGATATAAACAGTATGGTTTACTTTGTACTCATGATGGTCGCGAATTTGATTTAATTATATTAAACTCGGTAAAAAATAAAATAATAGTTAAAGCGACCAGCCAAACCGCAGCGGCCGGGTTAATGAGATGGATCAGCTCGTTATTGTTGACATGGGCCATTAATTTGTGTACATCGTTATCTGAGATCAGAGGTGTAGCCACGGGAGGGCTTGTGGTGAGGCCGCTTGAAAGCCAATGGAAGTGGGGGTGGGGGGGGGGGCAAAACTAAGGTATCGTCCAATTTGTAAAAAAAAAAAAATTCTTAGGCCAAACAATGAACATTGAAGATTTTGATTATCGTATGTTTCAATACCACAGTGCAACAATGTGTCGTTTTAAAAATAATTGTCTCCACCTCGAGAGTTTTATAGGCCGATGCCAGTTGTTTAGAGTATTTTTGTAGGCCGTTGACATTAGTTTAGTGTATATTTTATTGGTCGATGCCACTGTTTTTTTTTTTGTATTTTTATAGTCCGATGCCACTAGTAAAGTGTTTTTTGTATGATGTAAAAATATTTCGACCAGTTATTCCTGGATACGTCTTCACGATACAGCTCTAGCACGGCTGTCTGTGTGGGCTTATATCAGACACATCTTAAATATTTCTTTTTTTTAACCGCTTCGAAGGAATGTTTAAACCTTACAAAAATACGCAGGTTAAACTTTAAAGTTTCCAATAAAGATGCAACAAAAATAAGAAAAAAATATAATTTTATTATGAAAGCCACTTGGTAGCGTCAACGTATGATACATTGAACTCTTTATAAAGGTTCCCCCATTTAAAAAAAAAAAATTAAAAGAATGTAAACAAACTTCATCCATCATTCTTTGCGCACTTTGGAAAACACATCAAAAAATTGATACCTTTCTCCAAATGTGCTTCTTTTGTAGCCAGGGAACTGTTTACACCAACCCTGTTTTAAATGCTATGTTGTTAGAGACTTGAACTATTTTTATTTTCTCGTATTTGGACTGGCGGTTTATTCAGAGCATATATTCTTTAAATAAACTTACAATTTGAAAAAAAAAGAACTTTGAAAATATTTTTATCAAACATGGCCACTGAAAGAAAATAAGTAAGTATAGGGCAGAGTTAGTTTATATTATGTTTATTTTGAATGTTTATCTCAATGATTGTTTGATAAAAACTTACTGGTTGAATCTTCGTTAATTTAGGTTCACTCGATTTAAAATTTAAAGTGTGCTAAGTAGAACAAATATATTTATAAATATTGATTCGTGTTATTTGTAAATATTGACGATACTTTTATACTGATCCATTTTTTAAAATATCTCCTTGTTTTAATCCTTCATGCAGGTGAGCAAAAATGAACTTCTTTGCATGGTCATTCTCGGCATTTGGTCTCTCAGCCTGATCCAGTTCTCGCTGGTTCTAACCGCCACGCGGGTCAGGAGGGACCGGAGTGGCCTCGTTCCGGTCAGCCATCTCGCCGGCTACGACGGCTGCTGTAACCCGGATGTGTACGGCATCATCATCTCTATATGTCTGCAAGACCTGCCCTTCCTCGTGCTGCGAATGCTGCTCATATTCAAATACAACGTGCTCAGCTACACGAACATGTTCTTCACGTGCAAGAACACCATCGTCATCGTTCTACTCATCTACCGTCTCATCGTCGTGCAGATAGAGCGAAAAAAAGCCGCGGAGTTGGAGGACACGGCTGGGTACATGCTGCCGAGGTACTGCTCCTCGCCGGCCATCTTTGAACAGAACGTCAGACGACAGAACAAGGGGCGTGGTGCCGATTCCATCTCGCTCAGCACCAGTAACACACTGAGCACGTGCAGCACCAGGGGAAGTAACAAATCCACACGCATCGTCAACAAACCCTTCGGCTCGTGCAATAACATCTATGACGTCAGGGCCACAGCCTCAACGAAAAACAACAACCACTACAACGTCGCCAGAACGTTGGATGACCTACATTCGGTTGTTTAATCCTGGATGTGAAACATGGATGACCTACATTCGGTTGTTTAATGCCGGAAGTGAAGTATGGATGACCTACATTCGGTTGTTTAATCCCGGAAGTGAAGCATGGATGACCTACATTCGGTTGTTTAATCTCGGAAGTGAAGCATGGATGACCTACATTCGGTTGTTTAATCTCGGAAGTGAAGCATGGATGACCTACATTCGGTTGTTTAATCTCGGAAGTGAAGCATGGATGACCTACATTCGGTTTTGATACCGAAAGTGAGGCAAGGATGACCTATATTCGGTTGTTAAGCCCAGAAGTGATGCATGTCTTTCAAAAAAATATTTGGCACTGGAATACACAGTTTATTCAGAATTTTCGACATGATCCTGTTCAATAGTTTCGTTTTAACGAATATTTAAATAACTTAGAATGTTTTAGTTACCCTGATCTATAAACTGAGGCATTACTAGGTCAAGGTCAACGTAAATACAAAGAGCTCCAAGAATAGGCCCGTATCATGTTGTTTGCAATCAAACAACACAATTTCTGAAAAGGAAATAAAACAACTTCATCTGACTATTAGATTGGCAAGGGGCGAAATATTGATCGGGCGACAAAAACGTATCAAAATGAAACTCTTTTGTAGACATATTGATCGGGATCGATCAATGGAATGTTTTACGGTATCTGAGTAGCCAGCACTGAAGCAGGCTACTCAATATCAGAAATTGTTTTACTGTAAGTTCATGTTTCTTTAGTACAACCAACAGTTCAAAAAATGGTCTAGTGAATTCAAATATTATGTATTTTTATCGTATACATTTTTGTTGTCACGATGTAGACTTACTTGTAATTATTAATGTAAAGAATAATTTTGCTAAACGACAAAGAATGGTCTGATAATGATAATGTCGCAATTAGGCTAGTATCATCACGCTCATTGTTGTGGTTTAGAGTTGATGAAATTAGTGTTAGCGTGAATGTTAGTGGGACCACTAGAAGCTGCTAACACATTGTTGTTGCTGTTTTACTTGTTGAAATAGCCCAAAATAGAACAGATACGGTCACGCTGAAATGTCAAAAGCTTCAACAGAATGGGAATCTACGAGAAATTGTATAATTTTCAGGTTGATATGTGCACCTTCCCTTTCTGTTGAAGCTGCTGACATTTTCACTATATATATATATATATATATATATATATATATATATATATATATATATATATATATAGTTAAAACGAACTTATCACATAGATTTAGATCACAATAACTAATTGGCATTAAACATATTTTGTTTTAACACCACATAACTTCAAACTAATTCACATTCTGAATCATCTCTTTAAAGTTTAAAACATTTAAAATGTCCTTGTTGTGTGAAAGTGACAAAAATGTTGCCTGTTGAGTCAATATAGATGCTTCATCAAGTCAAAAAGAATATGTCAAGTCAACACGTTTTTAAGGCAATTCTTTGACAGCTTTCATTTTGTGTAAACTCTGGGGAGAGGTACAAACAACTTGATTTTTTAAATAAAAACTCATATTTTAAACAATTCTTACGTAATTCTGTTGCGTAAAAACTTTTAAAAGTTCTAAACCAAAATATTTTGTGAATATAATTTCAACTTTTTAAAAATATTATTTACCTCTATCTCCTACTGTCACATTTTGTTAGAAGTTAGTAATTCCCCAACCGTAAAGGTCACTGATCCATGAAGAACAATGTTGCTGGAGTCTAATTCTCCTGGCTATTGTCTAAACATGACGGATCTGTCACAACAATTGCCTTAAAGAATTTGGTTCTTCTTTCAACATAATTAACATTTTCTCTAATATAATTAATGTTCTCTATCACCATGATTGTAAACATGCTTGCTAGATTGATATGAAGCATGAAGAAATGATGGTCTCTAAAAACAAACTGCCAATAAGTTAAAAACACTTTTGTTCCATTTTATACATTTAATTTTATTGATAGAAGTATTGTAATTTATTTTGGCCTATGATTAATTATTGGAAGTGTATACATCTAATGATTGTGCTGAAATTTGAAATACAATGAGACAGCAAAAAAAATGTATTGGTTGTGTACGCAGGCATGAAACAAAATATGGTTTTCATTTTAAAAAATTAATTACATAAACAATATTATTTTTAAAAAATAATGGCATTTAAAGTTAGTTTACAACTTTTTATCACATATTCTTTGACATAGAAAAAAGAAGATAATGCAAACATCAAAATGACTGTAAAATTGTTGTATATGAAGGCAAGGACTAGATTAAAACTAGCCGAAAAAAAGAATAATATAATTCTATATATTTTTAACTGTAATATTGATAAATAATATTACTATAAATATTACTATAAAATTTAGATTGTTAAATCAATTACAATTGAATTTTTAACACATTTTTTTTAATGTGTACCTTTGCATTTAATTTTAAAACTTAAAAACTGCATTTAATGAATTAAGTAGTGTAAAGATGTCTAGTAATTTTTAAAAATTGTACTTAATGTTATAAAGATTTTTAAGAATGCCTATAAAATTAAAATATGCATACATATCATATAATGTAAGGTAAAATTATCAGTTCTTTTAGAGCTAAATTGATAAATAATATAATAAATGATATATTTTTAAAAAATAGGCATCACAAGGCAACACTTAAGCTACACCAGCTCTCTGTTATTCCATGTAACATCTATATCACAGAACATGATTTCAATTTAAATAATGCAATCACCAATCTTTTGAAAAAACTCATAGCCACTTTCATTTTCTCGGCAATCTAAAGCACTGATAAAAAAATTACAATGTGGCACTTGAAAAAACCGACTTTAGAACAAGATATATTCTCTTCATGATTTATATAAAGCAATCAATAAATACCCTTTCTCCCATTCAACAAAAGCAAAGTTGTAAACCCAGTCAAAAACAAGTGCAAATTATTTATTCAATTATTAAACAGATTGTTAAAAAAAAAAAAGAAAAAAATGTGAATTGCAGCTAGGATGATATGAAAGGTGGCACTTATTGTATAAAGCAATAATTTACAAGACTAACAACATTTTAATAACATGATTTATAGAAAGATTTATTTTCTTTCAGTAAATAAACTAAATATTATTTTAAAATGTGTTGTGATGATGTGGTAGAGTGGTTGCAAGAAATAGAATTTTTTTGTAATTGAATTCTAAGGCAAAAATATTTTGGCAACATTTGAATTGACTAAAATTAATTCATTTTAAGTATTAATGATTTTCAATTATTACTAGTGCTACTCATATATTTTAAATTATGTAAAATGAATTTTGCTCTATATATTGTTTGTAAATTATGTTTAACTTTTAAAATATAATAAAATTTTCAAAGTTTATTCTTTATTTTACAGGGAAAAAAAATATTTTTATACTTTTAACTATGTATTAATTAAAGTACCTTCTAATACATTTTAAGTAATGAGGTTAAATCGACTGCCAATAAAAGAAAAAACAACCCTTATCATCAACATTAGTCTCCCTTGGGTTGAAGCCCCTGCTGGTTTGACATCTGTTGTGTTGCTGCTGAGTTGAAGTTGACAAACTTGCATCAATCTTCAGGCTTGTTTGATCTTATCAGAAGCTTGTTGTTTGGTGGACTCCCACTGAGTTACATTGGTTGGTCCAACATCTGAAATTGTTGTCAAACACTTTTTGTTTTAGACCATGATTTATTGATGAGATGGTAATGGCTGTTGGTGTTATTTTTGGTACCAAACTTTGCAAAACCCCAGAGTCATGGGGTTGATATTTCATATCAGTTCATGTCACAAACTAAAAACTAAAACAACGTTACAATGGGTGTGCTCTCAGTCTCAAACAAAGTTATATATATGTAAACAATAAATCAAAGGTGTGGAATATTTACTTTTTCCTGAACATTTATTCTTAGACCATGTTGTCTTTTTATGACTCCCCAAATTAAAAGCCTAGTTGATTTATGACTGACATTTTTTTTAAACAGCACAACATTATCAGTAATAATTTGTCATGTCACTAGCCCAGTAATATAAACAAAGAAAACTGCCCCAGCAAGATTAGTCAGACTATGTGAGCCTAGATGTAAAAGAGCAGCTCACATTATGGACACAGGGATGCTAGAGTAAAGCCCCTTTATGTACTACTAGATCACACTCAGATGAATTTTGCTATCATTTTAGTCTAAAGGGATACAAGAGTACAGCCCCCTTGTGTATACTGTATAGCTAGCTAAGCTCACATGCATTTTAATATCAGTTTTAACATACTTATATCTAAAGGAAATTTATAATAATTAATTAATGATCACTATAAAAAGGAGCAAATAAGGAGAAATAACCCAAATAACCCAGATATAATGTGTATTGAGTTTTTGTGTATGCATGAATTCTTAAAACAATTCCTGAAGCTATTTGATGTCTAAAGGGGAGATTATTCACTCATGGCTACAGCATTTCAGTATTAGTACCTATTCAATTTGTTTTACATCTCCTAAATATCAGGAAAAAAAAAATATTTATAGAAACTTTATAGAAACATAGCACTTAAAAGATGGACATTAATTTTCTTAAGGTGGGTAAGTAAACATGTTGGTTGCTAGGGTCTTTTTAAAATATTAACTTGAGCTACCTACACTTTTTATACCAAGCCAATAATATAAATAATGTTTAAAAAAGTTTTTAGATCTTGTTATTTCTTAGCTTTTATAATACTTATCAAATTAAAATCATGAAGTTAATTATTGAAAGAAATATGTATCATGTTTTTATTCTCCACATATATTACATGTGAGTTTTTACATCCTCACATTTGCTGAC
Organism: Physella acuta; assembly: GCF_028476545.2. Classification (NCBI taxonomy): domain Eukaryota; kingdom Metazoa; phylum Mollusca; class Gastropoda; family Physidae; genus Physella; species Physella acuta. The sequence goes on from NW_026733644.1 coordinate 192,507, forward strand.
ATTTATCAAAGTTGGTAACATATGTAACACAATGCATGCATGTCAAGACAACAAAACATTTGACAGTCAGTTGCTGTCTTCAGCTGAAAACATTTTCAGCTTACATACATATAACATCAATTTTTATATATTTGTAAATGAATGCTCTACATTTTTCTATGTATCATTAACTTTCATAAAATCCTATTTTTAAATAATAAATGACTGAACTACATTGTTATTCAATTTTTAGATAGCAATTTGTTTACAAGTCTTCAATTATCTATATGCATTGTATAATGTTAATGCACTACAAATTCATTATTTTTGTGTCATCTTGAATATATGTTTCATACCCTAAATACTATACATACTGTAATATTTGAACAAATGTAACATACTAGTTTACAATTGAATTCAGATAAGTTAGCAACTTATTTAATAAGAAAAAAAATCTCTCAATTTTGATCTCTCTCAAAGTATCCAAATAGATTTACATTTCATGATTTTTGCCTCTCAAATATTCCTCACATAAATACACTTACGTCAAGTATGTTTTTTTTATACATTCATTCTTCATATTCACAAAAAATAATACATAGTTCAAAAAATTAGTTTGATTCTCTGCTTTTATATCCACTTTAAAGGATAAATTAAAGGTGTTTTTTAAACTTTGTTAAAGAATAAATTAAAGGTGTTTTTTAAACTTTGTAAAACTAGATGTATAGCTTCACATAATGCAAAACATTTTCTAATATTATTGCTTTTTTAAATATCATTCCCAAACAGCAAATTATTTTGAAAGATTGTACTTTGTCAAGATATATGATGACACAATTGCTGGTATTCTTGGGAACATTGTATGACTAATTGGTGTGCTATATTTCTGTAGGGTTTGTTTCCCATGTATATACATGACAATGTTTTGATTTAGTGGCCAATGTTGCAAGAGTATCACAAATTACACCATTTTCTACCTAAACATTAACAGTTCCACAATGTATTTCCCCTACCCCCATGGAAGAATAACTATATACTTCAATTTAACTTAAAAAGTTTAAAACACTTATGAAAAATGTATCTATATTTCAAAATCTTTAAAAAAAACACCTAAACAATTATTATTGCATTTCTAGTTTTTCAAAGCATTGTGTTTTCAAACAAATATTTATGTTTGAACTGGTTTTATATAATGTTGAATTTTGTTTTCCTTCCTAAGCCTTTTTACTGTGGCATTTAATCAACAGAAATGTAATCCAATTTGCAATCAGTTTAATGAAAAATTACACTGTATTTTAAATTTTCTGCTTTGTTTGATTATTTACATATTGATTCTACTTAATCCTTGCAATAATTGTTTATTTATTTTTCTTCCAACATAAGACTTTGTAAACTGATTGTGAGTATTATGTTGAAGATGTAGAATTGCTTTTATTAATTAAAGGCATGATGTTAATTATTCAAACATGTCTCATTGTTCATGTGTTAAATGAATGAAGTAACAAATTTCATATTTACATTGGATATTTTAGAATAAAAGTAATGAGTAATCACGTCACTTTTACAATAGAACCTGTTGTGAATTAGAAGTTGTGTTTTTTAAGGTTTATTGTGTTTAATAGTGATCATAGACATAGCCAGTTATCTTGAAGTAAAGGGAAATAATCTAATCCCAAACACCAACAGACAATTTCCCATATAACTATGTCAAGGTCTTACTGGTCTGATTTTTTAAGAAATTATTTACATTATTTGATTACATGCATCTACTAAATAATGAGAGATTAGTAAATTAAAAATGTTTCTGTTATCATTAGAATTTGAATTGTTTTCTTCCAATAAACTGATGTTCATTTAGTACCAGTAGCTGTATCATTGATCAAATTGTCTGCATTGACAGACTTGTTGTATTTTGAAAACTTTATGTTACATTATCCTCTAAATAAATGTCTTTATCAAATGTGTTTACCCCTTTCAGCGACTTTGTCCATTTTTTTCAGCCCAGTTCTGTGAGTCTCGTGTTTTCGTCTAGTTCTGTATGTGGGGTCATCCATAAATGAGGTCACACTGGTAGTGGGGAGGGGGTCCATAATTTTGTGAGGGGGAAGGGGGGGGTGTTCAGATGGTGTGATGTCACACTTTTGCATTATAAAAAAATCATGTAAGAAAATGAATTTTGGCCATTATTTCATGTTTTATAAAAGCATTAATTTTAAATTATAATAGGAATTGATTAAAATACTCAATGTTTACAGAGTTCAGATAAGATTTTTGAAAATATCGTATTTTATGAAAAATTCAACTGCAATTTTGAGGGGCAATTGTAGGCTGAAGTGTGACATCATTTTAGTGGGGGGGAGGGGGGGCTCTTGTGACAATGTGTGATGCAGGGGAGGGGGGGGGGGTGAGCTAAAAATCGTTTAAAAAATACATGACGTCATTTATGGATGACCCCTGTCTTGTCTTTTAGTCTAGTTCTGTGTTGCCTACAGTGCCCAAACTTTAAAGGGTGTAAAATATCCCATAGTGCCTCTACTCTAATGGGTGTAAAATGTCCAACACTGCCCCAACTTTCATGGGTGTAAAATGTCCTACAGTGCCCCAACTTTAATGGGAGCTTGAAGACAGTGTTAACAAAACTCTATGTACCAATGAACAATAATTTACCAGACTTAAGCTAAAACTTTTTCACGAGACTTAAAGAAGTGCTGAAAATTTCCACCATTTGTAAACGTGGCTGATGATAGGAAGAAGATAAAAAACTCAGCCAAAACTCACCCTGCTAGTCTCAAAGGAAATCAGCCAAAACTCACCCTGCTAGTCTCAAAGGAAATCAGCCAAAACTCACCCTGCTAGTCTCAAAGGAAATCAGCCAAAACTCACCCTGCTAGTCTCAAAGGAAATCAGCCAAAACTCACCCTGCTAGTCTCAAAGGAAATCAGCCAAAACTCACCCTGCTTGTCTCAAAGGAAATCAGCCAAAACTCACCCTGCTAGTCTCAAAGGAAATCAGCCAAAACTCACCCTGCTAGTCTCAAAGGAAATCAGCCAAAACTCACCCTGCTAGTCTCAAAGGAAATCAGCCAAAACTCACCCTGCTAGTCTCAAAGGAAATCAGCCTCTTATCTCTCTCATACAGCTCCTTCTCTGTTTCACACAGGTCTTCTTTCAAGGTTTTGATCATGTAGTTCTTGCGTTTGATTGTGTCATTCTGCTTCCTAATTTTGGCAACATTCTGGATGGTACAAGAATATTTTTTTAGAAACTTATTAAAAAATGTTTTTCAGCAAAAATTTAATTGTGGCTAATAAGACTATCTAACATACTGTTAACAATAACAATCTGCCAATATTCAAAGAAAAGGCTTAAGGACAGCTTAAACCCCCTTTTTTAACTTTTTTGAAATTAGCCTTACTTTACTTATTTTAAATCAAGTAGGGTGGTGAAAATATCACAAAAAAAACACTTTTTGCTTACAAATATTGTATACTTCCATAAAAAAATTGTGGCATTAATTTTGGAGAAAACGACTGTGAAAAATAGTTCTTGTGTACATCATATCTCCAACAATTTTCAATATACTTGTACTAAATTTTGCACACACATAACTGAAAGTTAGAAGAACAAATTGAACTAAAATAATAGCTGTATCTATTATAGATTTTTTTTAAACAATTTTTTCCTGAACCCCACACTTGTTAATTTTCAGCCCTTTGACTAAAAATGTAATAAAAAAAAAATTTGATATGCCAACTTAATTTTTTTTAGTTCATTATATTCTTAAGGGAATAAATAATGTTGGTGCTAAGTTTTATTTCAATATCTTCGCTAGTTTTTGTTATACTCTGTACAAGAGCAAGTCTGTTTTTCAACAAATTTCAAGACTTAATTTATTTTAAATGAATGTATACAATACTTGCGAGCAAAAATTGGCTTTTCTTATGATTTTGTCATCACCCTACATTATTTAAGCTAGGTAAGTAAGTCTAATTACTAAAAATCAATTAGGGGGTTTAAGCTGTCCTTAAGAAAAAATAATTTAATGTTGTTATTTATAAAGTTAAACAGCAGTAATTTATTTTAAGAGGTGATTAAAAATGTGTGCTTTGTTTTTGAAAACTGTATTTCTTTATACTCGACAAGTGAGAAGTACTTAGTAGTTTTATTTTCCTCATTCAAGGATCAGACAAATTATCTAGTCAACGTAGGTAACTGTCTTTTCAACTCGAGTTATAACAGAACAAACAAGGTACATAGTCATCTCAGAAAATTATTTTGTTAACTCAAGTTATTATCTATTCAACTCAGGTAATTGTTTAGTTTACTCAAATAATTATAAAGTTAACTTAAGTAATTATTTAGTCACCTCAGGTAATGATCTACTTAACTCAGGTGCTAACACTAGATCCTTACCTTGGGATCTTCTACAGCACAATGATGATGAACACGACCATTGTTTTGTAAGTGAGCTCTTTCATTCTCCAGGTGGAAAGTCTACATTAAAAATATATTTCTTTGATATACTCTTTGCTTTTTTAAAATGTTAAAATAAAAACTTCTGTTTATTTGGATAAAATAATACTTATATTCTATTGGCTAATCTATTAATGTTCCAATTTTACCACAGAAAAAATTTGCCATCTAAAGCCCTAAACACACAAGTTTGTTTGCATTAACCAAATGTTCCAATATGTCTTAACTTATGATAAATGGAAAAAAATTGTTAACTATAAAGTTATTTAAAAAAAAAATAAACAGAACGTTTATAGTTACTTTTTTCTCTTTGATAGCAGAGTTTAACCTCTTCTCTTGGTTCAGTTTATCTCTTGTTCTACTCAGTGACTCCCGCAAATATTCTGACTCTTCAGACTTGGTTCTTACGTCATTCTGGGAGGTTAAACAACAAAGCTATTTACACATTTATATTTCTGTGATGTTGAACAGTACAGCTAATTTAAACAACAAACGTTTGGGAGGTATACTAACACAGCTATTTACACATCTATGTTGTCTGAGACAATATATATAAAGCTATTTAAACAACTATGGAACGGCATGGTCGAAAGGTAATATGTTTGGTCGCTAGACCAAAGGTCTTGAGTTTGGATCTGTAGATTGTGAGAGGACTAGACTTAATCTACTATTTGATCAATGAATAGAAATCTTACAGCTAAAGCTTCCACTTCTTGAGATTTTCTGGCAGCAAAGTCTTGAGATTGTCTGCAGAAATGTTTCAAATTTAAATACATCAATGATAGAGATTCAACTGCCTAACTTTTTACTAAAGACTCTAATTACATTTGCTTAGGTCTGTCATGTAGCCCTGTATTGGTCCAGCTGTTATCTCAGTTTGTCAGGTCAGTCTTGTTGTCTTGAAGCAGATGCACTCTACTCCACCTATGTTACCTGAGTTTTGTCAGGTCTGTCTCGTAGCCCTGGAGCAGATGCACTCTACTCCACCTATATTACCTGAGTTTTGTCAGGTCTGTCTCGTAGCCCTGGAGCAGATACACTCTACTCCACCTATATTACCTGAGTTTTGTCAGGTCTGTCTCGTAGCCCTGGAGCAGATGCACTCTACTCCACCTATGTTACCTGAGTTTTGTCAGGTCTGTCTCGTAGCCCTGGAGCAGATGCACTCTACTCCACCTATGTTACCTGAGTTTTGTCAGGTCTGTCTCGTAGCCCTGGAGCAGATGCACTCTACTCCACCTATGTTACCTGAGTTTTGTCAGGTCTGTCTCGTAGCCCTGGAGCAGATGCACTCTACTCCACCTATGTTACCTGAGTTTTGTGAGATCTGTCTCATAGCCCTGGAGCAGATGCACTCTACTCCACCTATGTTACCTGAGTTTTGTGAGATCTGTCTCGTAGCCCTGGAGCAGATGCACTCTACTCCACCTATGTTACCTGAGTTTTGTCAGGTCTGTCTCGTAGCCCTGGAGCAGCTCATCCTTCCTAGCTATCCTCTCCTTGAGCACCTGAATGCGACTGGTCAGCAACTGACACGCCCGTTCTCTGGCGGCCAGCAGAGCTTCCCTCTCATCCCTGGGTGCATGTGCCATTGGCCTCAGCCCCTCGATCTGCTCAATGTCCAGTGTGCAGGCCATGGACCTCAGCAAGGACATGAACTGTAAAAAACATTTTTTGGTTATTTCCCCTTTTCTTAAAAATCAACTGATGTCTATGTTCACACATTTATAAATCTAACAAAATAATAACTTGCAATACAATCAAATTAAGAATCTAATTGGTTCTAATATCATTATTAATTTTTCTATAAATAAGTATTAACTTTTTTATTAGCTGATAATATATAGACATAGTGCCTGTAAAAATTATGTTTGTTTATCTGGCTAATTATTTAGGCTTCTAATTTTAAATCTATAATGCTTTTAGACCTACAGGCCACGTAAAAAATTCATTTATATACTTTCAAGGTGAGCTAAAGGATATTTTTTTTTCATAACATTATATTTAAGTTAGTGCCTAGCAGCCTTACGGAGGCTTCACTGCAGTCTAGTGCATACATCTTTCATAACATTATATTTAAGTTAGTGCCTAGCAGCCTTACGGAGGCTTCACTGCAGTCTAGTGCATACATCTTTCATAACATTATATTTAAGTTAGTGCCTAGCAGCCTTACGGAGGCTTCACTGCAGTCTAGCGCGTCCATCTTTCATAACATTATATTTAAGTTAGTGCCTAGCAGCCTTACGGAGGCTTCACTGCAGTCTAGCGCGTCCATCTTTCATAACATTATATTTAAGTTAGTGCCTAGCAGCCTTACGGAGGCTTCACTGCAGTCTAGTGCATACATCTTTCATAACATTATATTTAAGTTAGTGCCTAGCAGCCTTACGGAGGCTTCACTGCGGTCTAGTGCATCCATCTTTCATAACATTATATTTAAGTTAGTGCCTAGCAGCCTTACAGAAGCTTCACTGAGGTCTAGTGATCTTTCATAACATTATATTTAAGTTAGTGCCTAGCAGCCTTACAGAAGCTTCACTGCAGTCTAGTGCATCCATCTTTCATAACATTATATTTAAGTTAGTGCCTAGCAGCCTTACGGAGGCTTCACTGCAGTCTAGTGCATCCATCTTTCATAACATTATATTTAAGTTAGTGCCTAGCAGCCTTACGGAGGCTTCACTGCAGTCTAGTCCATCCATCTTTCATAACATTATATTTAAGTTAGTGCCTAGCAGCCTTACGGAGGCTTCACTGCAGTCTAGCGCATCCATCTTTCATAACATTATATTTAAGTTAGTGCCTAGCAGCCTTACGGAGGCTTCACTGCAGTCTAGTGCATCCATCTTTCATAACATTATATTTAAGTTAGTGCCTAGCAGCCTTACGGAGGCTTCACTGCAGTCTAGTGCATCCATCTTTCATAACATTGTATTTAAGTTAGTGCCTAGCAGCCTTACGGAGGCTTCACTGCAGTCTAGTGCATCCATCTTTCATAACATTATATTTAAGTTAGTGCCTAGCAGCCTTACGGAGGCTTCACTGCAGTCTAGTGCATCCATCTTTCATAACATTATATTTAAGTTAGTGCCTAGCAGCCTTACGGAGGCTTCACTGCAGTCTAGCGCATCCATCTTTCATAACATTATATTTAAGTTAGTGCCTAGCAGCCTTACGGAGGCTTCACTGCAGTCTAGCGCATCCATCTTTCATAACATTATATTTAAGTTAGTGCCTAGCAGCCTTACGGAGGCTTCACTGCAGTCTAGCGCATCCATCTTTCATAACATTATATTTAAGTTAGTGCCTAGCAGCCTTACGGAGGCTTCACTGCAGTCTAGTGCATCCATCTTTCATAACATTATATTTAAGTTAGTGCCTAGCAGCCTTACAGAGGCTTCACTGCAGTCTAGTGCATCCATCTTTCATAACATTATATTTATGGTTAGTGCCTAGCAGCCTTACAGAGGCTTCACTGAGGTCTAGTGATCTTTCATAACATTATATTTAAGTTAGTGCCTAGCAGCCTTACAGAAGCTTCACTGCAGTCTAGTGCATCCATCTTTCATAACATTATATTTAAGTTAGTGCCTAGCAGCCTTACGGAGGCTTCACTGCAGTCTAGCGCGTCCATCTTTCATAACATTATATTTAAGTTAGTGCCTAGCAGCCTTACGGAGGCTTCACTGCAGTCTAGTGCATCCATCTTTCATAACATTATATTTAAGTTAGTGCCTAGCAGCCTTACAGAGGCTTCACTGCAGTCTAGTGCATCCATCTTTCATAACATTATATTTAAGTTAGTGCCTAGCAGCCTTACGGAGGCTTCACTGCAGTCTAGTGCATACATCTTTCATAACATTATATTTAAGTTAGTGCCTAGCAGCCTTACGGAGGCTTCACTGCAGTCTAGTGCATCCATCTTTCATAACATTATATTTAAGTTAGTGCCTAGCAGCCTTACAGAGGCTTCACTGCAGTCTAGTGCATCCATCTTTCATAACATTATATTTAAGTTAGTGCCTAGCAGCCTTACGGAGGCTTCACTGCAGTCTAGCGCGTCCATCTTTCATAACATTATATTTAAGTTAGTGCCTAGCAGCCTTACGGAGGCTTCACTGCAGTCTAGTGCATCCATCTTTCATAACATTATATTTAAGTTAGTGCCTAGCAGCCTTACAGAGGCTTCACTGCAGTCTAGTGCATCCATCTTTCATAACATTATATTTATGGTTAGTGCCTAGCAGCCTTACAGAGGCTTCACTGAGGTCTAGTGATCTTTCATAACATTATATTTAAGTTAGTGCCTAGCAGCCTTACAGAAGCTTCACTGCAGTCTAGTGCATCCATCTTTCATAACATTATATTTAAGTTAGTGCCTAGCAGCCTTACGGAGGCTTCACTGCAGTCTAGCGCGTCCATCTTTCATAACATTATATTTAAGTTAGTGCCTAGCAGCCTTACGGAGGCTTCACTGCAGTCTAGTGCATCCATCTTTCATAACATTATATTTAAGTTAGTGCCTAGCAGCCTTACAGAGGCTTCACTGCAGTCTAGTGCATCCATCTTTCATAACATTATATTTAAGTTAGTGCCTAGCAGCCTTACGGAGGCTTCACTGCAGTCTAGTGCATACATCTTTCATAACATTATATTTAAGTTAGTGCCTAGCAGCCTTACGGAGGCTTCACTGCAGTCTAGTGCATCCATCTTTCATAACATTATATTTAAGTTAGTGCCTAGCAGCCTTACAGAGGCTTCACTGCAGTCTAGTGCATCCATCTTTCATAACATTATATTTAAGTTAGTGCCTAGCAGCCTTACGGAGGCTTCACTGCAGTCTAGCGCGTCCATCTTTCATAACATTATATTTAAGTTAGTGCCTAGCAGCCTTACGGAGGCTTCACTGCAGTCTAGTGCATCCATCTTTCATAACATTATATTTAAGTTAGTGCCTAGCACTGCAGTCTAGTGCATCCATCTTTCATGACATTATATTTAAGTTAGTGCCTAGCAGCCTTACAGAGGCTTCACTGCAGTCTAGTGCATCCATCTTTCATAACATTATATTTAAGTTAGTGCCTAGCAGCCTTACGGAGGCTTCACTGCAGTCTAGTGCATCCATCTTTCATAACATATTTATGTTAGTGCCTAGCAGCCTTACGGAGGCTTCACTGCAGTCTAGCGCATCCATCTTTCATAACATTATATTTAAGTTAGTGCCTAGCAGCCTTACGGAGGCTTCACTGCAGTCTAGTCCATCCATCTTTCATAACATTATATTTAAGTTAGTTCCTAGCAGCCTTACGGAGGCTTCACTGCAGTCTAGTGCATCCATCTTTCATAACATATTTATGTTAGTGCCTAGCAGCCTTACGGAGGCTTCACTGCAGTCTAGCGCATCCATCTTTCATAACATTATATTTAAGTTAGTGCCTAGCAGCCTTACGGAGGCTTCACTGCAGTCTAGTCCATCCATCTTTCATAACATTATATTTAAGTTAGTTCCTAGCAGCCTTACGGAGGCTTCACTGCAGTCTAGTGCGTCCATGGTCTCCCTGTGAGCACTCCTCTCCATGTCCGCCTCAAAGTTTGCTGGCGTGATGAGACCCCTGGCCTTGCCAATCTCTCTGTCCAGTGAGGTGGCGCCTTTGATAATCTTGTCCTCAGCCATAGCCTGGTTGACCCTCATCTCAGCCAGTTCCTTCTTCAGCATGAGTACCTGGTGTAGTGCCTGGTCCTGGGTGGGTACTGCGGGGTCAAAGTCAAGGAGTTTAGAGGTCAACATGACATATAATTTTGTGTTTGACACCATGTCTACAACTAATGTCAGTTTGTCAGTTTTTTTTAAAGTGTCACCTGTCATTAAACTATCTGGCTACACTTAACTACCAACTATACTTTACCAACTTCTCTTAACTACCAACTATTCTTTACCAACTTCTCTTAACTACCAACTATACTTTACTAACTTCTCTTAACTACCAATTATACTTTACCAACTTCTCTTAACTACCAACTATACTTTACCAACTTCTCTTAACTACCAACAATACTTTACCAACTTCTCTTAACTACCAACTATACTTTACTAACTTCTCTAAACTAACAACTATACTTTACCAACTTCTCTTAACTACCAACTATACTTTACCAACTTCTCTTAACTACCAGGCTGGACTAAGTTTCTAATATCATAGAAAGTGACAAATATTCTGCTTGCCGTAAATATTGACTATTTTTTTTAATTAAAACAATGTTCAACTGACTTTCAACAGCAGCAAAACATAATTAAGTCTTGCTATTAAGTTTCTACTGTAGCCACAAGTGGCCTTGTTCCCATTATTTTACAAGGCAAAATCAACTAACACAGTGGCCTGTTCTGCTCAAGCACTTTGACCTTCGACCTGAGCTCGGCCAACGCCTCCCTCTGCCTGTTGATGATCTGCTCATGCCTCTCCCCCCTGCACTGGGCACCAAGGCTGGTCAACTCTGTGGTTATCCGCCCCTGTCACAATTAAACACATACCAATTTTGGTACAAAACACGTTTACAAAAAGCTAAAAAGATGTACATGGATAGATTGATCTGCCTTAGTGTCCGTAATGTTCATAATAACTCTAAACCTTTCTGTAGGCCTGCAAGGTCACCTTTATGTCAGACAATGAAAAGGGCTTTAATGGAAGACAATAAGAGGGCCTTAATGTAAGACAACAGTTTGAATGCAACAACTGTGGTAACCATGGCAACACACCTCCTGATCAATAAGCTCCAGCTGCTTCTTCTGTTCCTCCTTCTCTCTGTTGAGCTCACCCTCCAGAACTTTGAGCTGTGTGCTGCGCTCCTCTAGCCCCATCTTGTACTTAGAAGACAGACTTTGTTCTTTGCTGTCGACAAAGTCATGTCCAATTTTTAAAAGGATAGAACAAAGTCATGTTCAATTTTTTAAAGGATAGAACAAAGTCATGTTCAATTTTAAAAGGATAGAATGTCAAATGGCAATAAAATTAACATTAATATGTAAACTGTATTGTCAATTTTTTTCTCTGTGCTTAACGACATATTGAAACTAGCAGTGGTCAAGTTATATTTACAATTGCTTTGATTACACAATTATTGGCCCTAGCCATAATTATCATTGAAGAAAAGTTGACCGGTTTCTATCAGCCTATCAGCACAGCTTATAAAGGGATAATGTGATCAGTTGTATGCCAAGCTATCTTTATTTTACATAATGAGTCAGGTGCCCATCAGAGCTGGGTGGATCATGAGATTCAACCTCTAGACTTTCAGGTTAGCAGACACCTTCTTATTACAATGCTTCAAACTTTACCTCAGTTCACTTTCCAGCTTCCTCAACTTTACCTCAGTTCACTTTCCAGCTTCCTCAACTTTACCTCAGTTCACTTTCCAACTTGCCCAACTTTACCTCAGTTCACTTTCCAACTTGCCCAACTTTACCTCATTTCACTTTCCAACTTGCCCAACTTTACCTCAGTTCACTTTCCAACTTCCCCAACTTTACCTCAGTTCACTTTCCAACTTGCCCAACTTTACCTCATTTCACTTTCCAACTTGCCCAACTTTACCTCAGTTCACTTTCCAACTTCCCCAACTTTACCTCAGTTCACTTTCCAACTTGCCCAACTTTACCTCAGTTCACTTTCCAACTTGCCCAACTTTACCTCAGTTCACTTTCCAACTTGCCCAACTTTACCTCAGTTCACTTTCCAACTTGCCCAACTTTACCTCAGTTCACTTTCCAACTTGCCCAACTTTACTTCAGTTCACTTTCCAACTTCCCCAACTTTACCTCAGTTCACTTTCCAACTTCCCCAACTTCACCTCAGTTCACTTTCCAACTTCCCCAACTTTACCTCAGTTCACTTTCCAACTTCCCCAACTTTACCTCAGTTCACTTTCCAACTTCCTCAACTCCTCCTTCTGGCTGTCGATGATCTTAGAGAGTTTGGCCAGCTGTTGCCTGAGTTCCGTGGACTCGGTGGACCTCTGCTGCAGCAGCTCACGGTTCCTCTCCATCTCCTGCTTCTGCGACTCACTCATCTCCCCAGAGATGTCTGACAGTCTGGCCGAGGCGCCGGACAAATCACGCCGGAGACCTTTGATGACGTCTTGAGAGTCCCTGATTTCTTTCTTCAGCACCAAGTTCTCCTGCCTGTGTGGATGAAATTATGTCATTCTATTATGTAATTCTATTATGTAATTCTTTTATGTCATTCTGTTATGTCATTTTATTATGTCATTCTGTTATGTCATTCTGTTATGTCATTCTGTTATGTCATTCTGTTATGTCATTCTGTTATGTCATTCTGTTATGTCATTCTGTTATGTCATTCTGTTATGTCATTCTGTTATGTCATTCTGTTATGTCATTCTGTTATGTCATTCTGTTGCCGTTGAAAGGAATCAAACAAAAATTACACTTTAGAATTTAGCCAGCCAGATGGTTTTGTTTCACAATTTAAATACTTCTACTACAACACAGAAATGTTCACATGTGCAAACACAGGGCTTATGTAATTTATCATGTTCACATCATTATTTTAGATACATTTGCTAAGTTAACATTATTATTTTAGTTTTATGTGTCATGTTAACATCATTATTTTAGTTAAATTTGTGAAGTTAACAAAATTATTTTAGTTAAATTTGTGAAGTTAACAAAATTATTTTAGTTAAATTTGTGAAGTTAACATCATTATTTTAGATAAATTTGCCAAGTTAACATCATTATTTTAGTTAAGTCATCTGTAACTGGTTGATGCTAGATTAATCAGCACCAATGACAAACAGAAACTTCAAAAAATGAAACAAAAAAAAACTAAGCTTAAAGCAGTGAACTATTGCCATGTCAAATAAAATAGAAATATTAAAAATCAAAAGAGAAAAGTTTACAACATAGCTGCGTGTGTAATTTGGAGCACTTTCCCGCAATCTGCGCTACGTTTGTGTCAAACATTACTTTAGATCTAATTCTACTGTAGGTAATCTTGCAGCTACACTTTTATTTTATTTTTAAACGAGATAAATGGCCCGTTGAAGGAGAGATACAATGGACGCTAGGTTAATAGTGTCTTTTTCTTTAAACCCAAACCAAAATCACCGTCTCAACTTCACAATTTAACTGGAAACGGAAAATGTCATTGCAAACGCATATTTATCCAGAATCAGAATTTCAACCTGATTTAAAATTGATCTACACGTAGCTACTGCATATTGATACTAAACATAGTCGAAGTCATACCCCTAAACCTTGCACTAAAGCTAAAACACGAAATAAGTCGCATTTACAGTTTCTTTCAGGTGCCTTTACTTGGGGGGGGGGGGGGGGGGGTGGGGGTCTCTGCCCCGCACCCCAAACCACGTATACCGTCCCATCCAACATAATATAATTTTTACAGAAAAAATATTTTTACAGTGTCCGCCCCCTTCCAAAAAAATTAGTCCACCCCCACACCAAAAATTTCAAGTACCCCCCCCCCCTCCTCAAAGGAAGAAAAAGTCTGAAGGAAACACTGGTCGTATTTGTAGATCATACAGATTAAGGGTAGAGCCTACCTCTATAATAGATACCCATTTCTTACTTTTGGCTGATAAATCTCACTCACGCAGACAGTGTTTCTTTCAGATTTTTTTCCCGGGGTGGGGCACTTGAATTTTTGCAGGGGCGAATAAGATTCTCCAGGGTGGGGGGCGAAACTGGTAAGGGTATATATTTTTATATACATTTTATTTCATGGTGGGGGGGGGGGGGGGTTAGACATTCTGCTGGGTGGGGGAGGGGCTTGGCCCCTACCCAAAAAGATGCATAAAAGAAACTCTGCACAAAAAACACTTTTAAGATTAGACACATGAATTAGGCAGTAATGTCAGTGTTTTTATTATTATTCTGTATTTTTTCAGCATTGGCTTTTTAATTTAATGTTTATTCTAAATAATGTTTACTTTAGAACCAATGACTACAAATTATTGTGTGTACCAGCTTTTGTGAATATTTTAACTTTACTTGTGTTTTCTCTACAATGGTAACATAGATCTGAATCTTAGTAAAAACTGAATTTTCTTGTCACCAATTCTAAATTAAAATTGTTTCACATGTCTTCGAGCTATATATTTAATAAACGTAATACTTTTCTATTTAGACTAGAGTGGAATGTTTAATCTAAAACATAAGAAGTCTGAACAATGAACAATGTTTTCATTAAATCGTGTTTAGTAAAATCATAAACAATGATACTTATTAGTAATTTTTTGGTACTGAATTTCTCTGTAATATTAAAAAAATTTATGGAGCATAGTTATGTGTTGTCTCCCTTAGTTGTTTAGACTCAATGGGAAGTAACTGATATAAAAATTTAAATTCAATGTAAAATAACTTATTCTTAGCAATTCACTGAGTAAAATTTAATAAAATACTGATGTAATATATTATATGGATATTTTTAACTATACATGGGCCTATATATTTACTTAGATCTGTTTATTTTTATATTGTATATTACTATCAAGCCATTTTTGGCAGTATTCTAAGCCTCTATAGGTCCCATGCCTCCCAGCTTAGAAACTGCGACCTTGAAGCCTTAACAAATTGTCTCCATAAATTAAAAAAAAATTAAAAATTATTAACAAATCACCTCCAAAAAAATCATTAATCAACCTTAAATCATTAATCAATCATTTTCAAAAAAGCGTTATTTGACCTTAGTTCATTAATCAATCGTCTCAAAAAACAACTGACCTTAGAGCATTGACCAAATGTTCTAGTGCAGCCAGCTCCTCTCTGGGCCTCTCTATTATAACCTTAGGCTTGGGCGCCAGAACAGGCTTTGACTTTTCTGATTTCACCTCTGTTGTATTAAAATATAAAGCTTCTAATTAAACAGTTATATTTAAACAAGTTGTATTAAAACATAAAGCTTCTAATTAAACAGTTATATTTAAACAAGTTGTATTAAAACATAAAGCTGCTAATTAAACAGATATATTTAAACAAGTTATATTAAAACATAAAGCTGCTAATTAAACAGTTATATTTAAACAAGTTATATTAAAACATAAAGCTGCTAATTAAACAGTTATATTTAAACAAGTTATATTAAAACATAAAGCTGCTAATTAAACAGATATATTTAAACAAGTTATATTAAGACATACAAGTAAATAGTTGCTATTGTCATGCAACAAGATGCTCACACACATAAACGTATACAGCTGAGTCCTCAAAAAAAAAAAACAGTTATATTTAAACAAGTTATATTAAGACATACAAGTAAATAGTTGCTATTGTCATGCAACAAGATGCTCACACACATAAACGTATACAGCTGAATCCTCAAAAAAAAAAACATTTGGATAAAACGATTGGCCAAATTACAAGTGTGGCACATATTCAATAAAATCCTTTCTGATAGACAAACACAAAATTTATACAGTCAAGTCCTAAAACAAAAACTGTTTGAACAAAACAATGATTGGCCAAATTTCCAATGCAATCAGTTTCTTCCAGGCATCTCTTCGAGAGGGGGGGGTGTTTTGCCCCCCCCCCCCCCCCCCCTGAAAATTTTTTACCGCCCGCCCGAATGAAATGAAATTTATATAATTTATATAGAAAATATATACTTTTAACAGTGTCCGCCCCCCCCCCCCCCCCCCCGAAGAAAGTCTACCGCCCCCCTGAAAATTTCAAGTGCCCCCCCCCCCCCCCAGAGAAAAAAGTCTGGAAGAAACACTGAATGCAATCAAATCCTTGCCACACATACTGTTGATCTGCTCCTGGTAGTCTTTGTTTTTCTTCATCAGTTTCTCCACCCTCTCCTCCATGGTGCAGATGGTCACAGAATGTTGCTTGATCTGTTCTTTGTAGGTAGACAAATCTGACTCAAACTTTTCCTCAAGAGACTTCCTCTCTGATGAAAGCTGAAACCATTACAAACAGTATAATTAAGGAGATAAATTTATCACAAACAATTAGTATCATCAAGAACATAAAGTTATCACAATTAGTATAATTAAGGAGATAAAGCTATCACAAACAAACAGTATAATTAAGGAGATAAAGTTATCACAAACAATTAGTATATTCAAAAACATAAAGTTAATACAATTAGTATAATCAAGTAGATAAAGTCATCACAAATAATTATCATAATTAGTATAATCAAGAAGATAAAATTATCAGTTTTTCAAGCAAATCATGAGTTCATATAATATCTACATAGAAATAAAGTTAACAAAAAATATGCTGAAGTTTTTATTATTATTTGCACCATGAATCACAGTAAACCTGCATTAAACTTAGAACAATGGAGGGGACAGTATGACTTAATAGCCATAATAGAATTTTAAACTACGGGCCATTGTTAACGTTTGACCACTATAGGTAAGATAGCTGCGCATGAAATCATAAGAACCATACTAATGGTGCATGAAATCATAAGAACCTTGCTGATGGTGCATGAAATCATAAGAACCAAGCTAATCATAAGAACCATGCTAATGGTTCATGAAATCATAAGAACCATGCAAATGGTGCATTCAATAAGAACCATACTAATGGTTAAAATACAAACCTTCTCAGAGTCATACTAATGGTTAAAACACAAACCTTCTCAGAGTCTTCAATCCTCAGCTGCTCTAGTTTAAGTATTTCCTCCCGCAGTGACTTCTCCGTGTTCCTTAAGACCTCTATCTCCTGCAGGGCGGCACACGCCTCCATCAATTTAGCCTGGTCGTCTGCCTGGCGTTCTGACAAGGACTGGATTTATTTGAAGGAAAAATTATGTGTATTAGTTAACCAGAGTAATTGACGAGATATTTTAATTACTAGCCTAATCTAGAAATTCACATTAACATCTTTTACAATTAACAAACATTAAAAATGTAAATATTTTCTTACTGTATGCTGTAATTTAAACTATTTCTACTAAATAGTATTTTATCATAAAATTCATTTTTTATTTTTAAAACCTAAAATAAATTGATTTAAAACAAATTGCTAGATCTACATTCAAATACTTAAATATTAACAAAACTCTAAAAAAAAGCGCAACTCGAGATAAACACCTAAACATACCCCTCTAAGCTGCTCTAAAGCAGACTCGAGCTCGTGAATCTTTCTCCTCTCTACCTCCACACAACTATCTCTCTTCTCTGTCTCTGCCATCCTTATCTCATCAATGGCAATGTTCAACTTGGCATCACCTAAATAAATAACATTGTTAAAAAATCTGGCCAATTTTTTAGGTGTTTCTGATAAATATAACCATAATGTAAAAATATAAAATTTAATAACTATTTCTACTGTAGTTCACATTTTGCCACCTTCAAGTCTGGCCTTCTCTACAGCATCCTGCAGCAGACTCTCCATCTCAGATTGTACAGCTTTTGCCTTGTCTTCAAGTTCAGCCTTGTGCGTTTTGTCTTGCTCCACTATCTGCTGTTTTAAACTTTCTACCTCCATGAGAGAAGACTCCCACTTAGCAAACAAACTTTCAATGTGCTTGCTTGGTTCTTTTGAAAAAAAAAAAGATAAAAAAGATTGTACTATTAAAGTGTAAACAAATTCTAATTAGGCTTAATAAGTTATTTTAAAAAAAAATCTTTAACAATGTTTTAAAAACATTACAATATCTGCCAATGAGGCAACAATATTGAAATCAATTTGTATGTATTAGTTTAGGAAATAGTAATGGGATATTTTGAGATAATTTAAAAACTAAATCAAGTAAATGGAACAAATCTTACCATCATGAGATATATTAACATTCACTCCACATTTGATGAGAGCCTGCTCCGTTCTGATTACCCATTCTAGTTCAGAAGAGATTGATTCAAACAAGAGGTCACGTATCCATGTAAGGCTATCCTCCGTGCTGGCTGTCTGAATGATGCTGAGCTCTTGCTTGAGGGATGAGCTGAGGTAGCCGTTTTCTTTTAACCGATGCTGAAGAAATGTTTTTTTTAAATATTAAAAACATTTGTTCTCCTAAAAAGTCCTATCTTTATTTTACATAGTGGACCTCTAGTTAAAATATAATTTTTTTTCTAGAATATAAAAAAATTTGGAAATGAAAACCTTTTAAATTTTTCCAACTCAGTTATAACATATGTTAAACAACTTTTTATTGCCCCACTGTATGATTATAATTAGGTTTGTATTTAAGGGGAGGATTTATTTCATACTTTATTCTGGAGACTAGCAGTCTGAAACCATTAAGTCACATGATTCACTCCAATTAAAAGCTCTTCACTTACCACACTGGACTCTAAAATTTCTTTCAGCTTAGTAGCCTGTGCTAGTAGCTCATCTTTCCCTGACTTAGCACCAACCACATCTGCCTCTAGCTCTTTTATTTTGGAGAACTGTTTAGCTCTTTCTTCTACCAGTTTCTTCAAAGCTTCTATCAGTTCGTCATCATTTATTTCTTTCTCAGGTGCTTGAACCCCAGGTGTTGAGTAGATCACCTGGAACACTCTGTTTCTCAGCCTTTCAAACTGAGAGACAACACAATAATTGAGTTTCAATTTCAAATACTTATGCCAGTTACAATTTTAATTCTGTGATTTGTTTAGTTTTCATCTGAAATAAGGTAATGGGCAGTTTGAGCAGTCAAAAAATTGCTTAACAAAACTATGATAATCCCTTACAGTACTGTGCAGTTTTAGCAGTTAAAACATTGTTAAACAAATCAATGGCATACCCTTTTCTGTGACTGCTCAAGGTCAACTCTGACAACTCTCTCAGATCTCTGAATGTCATGCACTTGAACTTTGGCAGCCTCAAGGTCGGCCAGAATTTTCTTCTGGGCCTCCTTCTCAGACAAGAAAGAGGCTTTAGACTTGTCCAGCTCCTCCCTTAGAGCAGCCACTAAGTCTGTTTGCTCCTGGACCTTACTCTCAGCTGTCTTAAATTTCTGGAACAAAAAATTCAGTTGATGAGTTATCAGGCACAGTTATACCGATCGTTAAAGGGTAGATAGAATAGAACTAGCAGCATTGAACACAAGTAAAATAAAAACTCCCTTCCTGCTTATTTTTAAAAAAATGTACCTGTCTAAGGGAGATAAGCTCTTTTTCTCTTGCACTAATTTCTTCCTTGGGCTGGTCTTTGGTTTTCTAAAATTAGAAAATAAAAATCACTTGCAAAAAACAGATAACTTGATGAGAATTTTTTTTTCTAATGTATTTACATGTTACATCAACAAAAAAAATATTTAAATAAATATGGTAGTCTTGGTGATGTTAATTACATATATTGAAAAATGCTTTTTTTAATAAATTACAAAAGATGAGCTGATTAAAATTAAGTATCTGTAACTTTAAAAATTAATTGGCATTATTTTGTGGTATAAAATCACTGCATGCATACATAATTAAAAGCATATTTTATTAACCAACAAAGTGTCAATAAATAAAATCTATATAAATCTTACTAAGAACACAACAGTTGTATAATATATCACAGATATTGTTGGCCAAAGGAAGAATTTAAAATATAATGCATTTATATTTTATAATATTTTCTGAATACTAAAAAAATATAAAAAGTGAAATTTTTCCAATAAATCAAAGGGCAACAATATTTTTACTTACAGTTTTTAATATAAAATAAGCTTTAAAATAAAATAAACAAAAAGTTTTGTAAGTTTCCCTGAAATATATAAAATTTAATCACCCCCTTTAGATATACAACACTATATTTGCAGTGACTGAAGAAGGAAGTATGGATACATTGTGAAAATGTAAGCAGTCTGTTAGTTTAAATGAGCTATTAGGATGTAGCCTATTACAGTAATAAATAATGTGAATACACTTTAAATAAAACACTGGCCATATTAATTATTGAAAAGTGTTAGCAGTGGGAGCTACTACCAGCTACTGTGACATAGTACTGACATTGACATAGTACTGACAGACACATCAGTAAGAATATAGTGATCATTATGATTGTGTCTCCTAACTTTTTCTCAGTTAACACCAAAATAAAGAAATATTTGATTAAATTAGATGTTATGAATAATTATTTCTAATTATGTCTTAACCCTAACGAAAACTAAAGCCAGCTGTAAGTTAACCACCAATAATGATTTATTGCATCTCATCTAAATGAAGAGTGTAACAAGCAAGGCATAATGATATTTTCTCCCAATGCATATAAAATAAATAGATAGATAATATTTAACTTTTTTTTGTTTTTATTTATTTTTTTTTTTTTACTTTTTTCCCTAACGCCCTATGTGATAAGCATATTTGAAGCTGTTTGCTTCTAATACTGAATAATGTTCCACAAAACTTTCTCAAATAACAAAAAACAAAGTGTGACTTCTTACCCCTCCATCTAGCCTCAGATATGGAGGAACATCCTTTTAAATAAATAGGGAGAAAAGCTATAGCAAAAACATAACAACAAAAATGGGCAAAATCTTCAAAAAATAGTCAGTTCAACAATATAAAAATTATTCTTTTAAAATCATTCAATTAACATGAAGATTTATATTTTTTATTAAAATATTGAGCCAAAATAATCTGAAAGTGCCACTTTAAAAATCAACAATTTTTTTTAGAATCAGTTACATGCTAAGCTAGAAGACGAAGCAAAAGAAAAAACACAAATGGAAAATTATAAAAGACTAAATAATTATTAATATATTATATTATGATTTTTTTAACAGAAAATAAATATTAGTAGAAAACAGGAGGAAATCTTTGATTTAAATGTTATAATCCTTGGTAAAAATTATTTCAAGGAAATTTTTGAAATAGTGATTCCAGTTTTTAAAATAAATATAGTAGGGTTTTTTTTTATTTTAGCATATCTGTTATATTAATATTAATTAGCTGGGGTTTTTTTTTTACACAAAGCAACACCGAAAACAATTTAAGTGGAAACATTTTTGGAAATAAAAATTGAGAAAGTCTTAAAAATAGAATTTAAAAGAAGACAAAGGTCCTGGATCATGGAATGTAAACAAACCTTAGCTGAGTTCACTGCTGTCATCTGAATCTCCCTCTCTCTTATATCTTTCTTCAACACTTCAATTTCTCTTGCCATCCTGCTGATTGTAGAGTCCTGCGTTCAACAAAGAAAAGTTATGTATTGCTTTGGATCTGCATTTTCTGCTCTAAAATAATTTCTACATGTTGTAGTTTTTTTTTAATATATTCATCGCCATGATATCATACTTCTGTGCAATGCAAACAAATTGCTTTTTTAGTTTTTTAAATAAAATAGTTTTAATCTGCAATACACTTTTGTAATTTAAAAAAAAAAGAGTTTGTTTTATTAAATCATCTAACACTACATCTATTCACCTTAAAGGACAACATTCTTTTAAACATCTATTTATGTAAACAGAATGCAGAAATGTTTATAACCTAAATTATATTGATTATTTGGACATACCTAATTAGTAACAGACAGTTTATGTCAAATTGTGTTATGTAAATAAATAAATATATATATTTTTTAAACTAACATGGAGAAGAAATGATAAACAATTTTCAATTGATGATGGAAAGCTATAACTTAATATGTGTTGTAAAAAAAAAAGAGATGTTGCTCAAGTAAAAATATTAATAAATATGTCATTTGTACTGGCCTATATAGAAGATGAAAATAGCTTCTGAAAAAGGATTTCCAAGTGAGTCAAAATATGTTGTTTAATTAATGAAGCTTAATGCAACAAATCCATTTACATAAAATTGCCCTTTAATGCTTGATTTCACTAAAGTAATGTGTAGAGCAGCTAATAAATAATTGTGTTAAAAAATTATATGTTTATCTAAATATCAAGTGACACAATATTTTACAAATTGTAAATATATTTAAAAAAATAGAAAAAAAAGTAATATGTAGTTCTTTATTTTTTCTTTGAACTCTTCAACACATTTATCTGTTAAATGTAACCTTTAACCTTACAACAAAAAACCAAATCAAACAACATGTAAGGCATGAAATAGGCAGCAGGTGATTTATATAGATTACTTCAGTGATCACACCAATGTAAAACACACTAGCTAGGTGGATACCTTTTCTGCTAACTCTTGTAGGCAACATCCAAGAGTCTGCAAAGTTTTGTTTCGTTTACAGTTTGGAATTTATTTTTACAAAACTTGACAAAACAATGAGCTAGAATATGACATACTTGCTATGTTACATTATCTCTTTTGGACAAGTAACTGTATTTGTTTTCTGATTAAGTTTGAAACTCCATTTTAAAAACTGAATAAAATCATTTAGAAGCATTACAACAGAAATGTGCTAATAAGAAATTAAATTTTAAAGTATAATTCTAATTTATAATTGGGGTACGTTTTCTGTTTGCAAAAAAGAATAAAGGTAAATCAGGAAATCTTAATGAAATGTTAAATATTTGAGACAAACAAGTCTTCTTGCATTTCAATATTTAATTCAGAATACAACTTTAGTTTGGATTTAATTTTAGTCTCAAATTTAGTTTTCATCAATACAGTATCAATCTGAAAAAACATTTCTTCTGTTTGATTGAACAAATGTTTCAGCAATACTTACAGCTCTTTCATGTGAGATAATTTAATTTTAGTTAGAAAATAAAATTTTAAAAGGCCATAATTCTCTTAGAACAGATACCATTTGACCCCACTAACACGAGCAGATCTTACCTTGCTGGACATGTCCCGCTGCATCTGAGTGACCAGGCCAGACGTGATGTTCTTATCTTTCTTGACTCTCTCCAGCTCATTCCTCAACAGGGAGATCTCCTTCACCCTCTCCCCCAGCTCCTGGCGCAACAGATGGGGACTGGTGGATCTGTCCTCTTGAAGTTTGTTCAGCTAAAATTTTGTCAAGATAAAATACATTAAAATACCTTAAGATAATATTAATAAGATAATATGGCATGCAAAGAACCTGAAGTTCGATTTGGCAAAGAAATGTGTAGATCTACTCACCTGTTCTTTTAAGGCATTAATTTCCCCTTTTTTGGCACTGACTTCAGTCTCAAGGTGTAACAACTTGCCTGACATATCTGTGTCCCCACCCATAATAATGGCCGGCTCTTGTCTCATTTTTGTCTGATAGTAAAATAATTGTTTTCTTAAAATTCAGTAAGACTAAGTTTTTAAATTTCAGTTTTTGATGTTATGTAAGATTTTTATTTCTAAAAAAACAACTTTAGATCGATAATAGTTTCATTACAGCCTAAGTGTTTCTAAAGGTATTTAACCGATATTATAATAAAAATGACTACATGTTTGATGAGCAAGATGGTTAGGTTTAGGTTATTTTGTGCAAAAGAAAGCAAAAAATTTTAAACAATTTTTTTAATGCTCTGAATTTGATTGCTTTTAAAAAATAGTAATGCTAATACTGAGTCCTGAAAGATGTTAATGAAAAGTTTAAAAATCATGTACTTGAAGTTCCGTTATCTGCTGCTGAAGTTGCTGTATAAGAGAGTCTTTCCTCACAGACTCAAATTCAAATGTTCGTAATCTGTTCACCTCGTCAGACAACTGGTTGAGTCTCTGCTCCTGAGAGATGGAAATATTAAACACAAAACTTCAAAAGACAAAACCTTTAGCTAATGATGGGGTGTATAGCTAACATTAGTATGAGAGTTACAGTTAAAATAGTTATATTTTTGTAAAACAAACAGTATGACGGTAATACCAGAATGCTTAGTACTGCTGTCAAAATTGCCATTTTAACATTTAATAGTACATGTGTATTGAAATGCAAAAAAAAATTTGTTTGATTAAGTAAATCCTCAATGATAACCAAAAAAACTCTGACAATTACCAAAACAGAATTGACAAGTGTTCAACAACGGACATATTTCTGTGTAGTCTAATGGTGATTGGCTATGTAAAGTAATCTGAATGATCAATCATTTGATGACAAGAAGCCGTATTTTACCTTTTCCTGGAGGTCTAGGATGGACATACTTCTTGTAGTCTAATGGTGATTGGCTATTTAAAATAATCTGAATTATCAATCATTTGATAACAAGAAGCCATATTTTACCTTTTCCTGAAGGTCTGGGATGGAAGATGTTCTCATCAAAGGCTGGTTGACCCATCCTCCAACAACAGCTGAAATTTTAAATTTAAATAATTTGGTTGAAACTTATTTAAAATAAATGTGACACCTTTGCTGAAGATATATTCTATATTGATGAATAGATATTCCATTTTTTACACATAAAAATGTAACTGTATTAAGTAACTGTAAACTTAGCATATAACCTGTTCAATAAGTGTGTACACAAAACTTAAAATAATGTTTTGTTTGAAGTAAATATAATAAAACTTTTTTTTTTCAAATGGGAAATTAGTATTGCCTGAATTGTTGGTTATTAAATGACAACAAAGAAATGTTGCTTTAAATCTGAATCTACTTGAGATTCTGTTCATTTCTCCTTCCTGCCCCTGGAGTGGGTTATCAAATAACAACAAGTAAAACATTGTGCTTTAAATCTGAATGGACCTACTTGTTCTTTGTACAGCAGGGCCAACTGCCTGGAGATTCTGTACATTTCTCCTGGCTGCCCCTGCACTGAGCGGCCTTGACCTCAGTGGTGGCCTTGGGACAGGGGGAGGGGGCTGAGAATAGTTGGCCTGTGACCAGAGGGCGTTAGGTTGGACAGAGGTTGTGGCATACGAGATATGGGGCAGTCCCTGGGAGCCCCCGTACTGAGAGACACCATATGTGTTGTATATGTCTTGGTCTGTGATCATGGTGATTGGCTGGTTCCATATGGGTGGCCTCTGAGTCACTGGGGGAATGCTCATCTGCTGATTGTAAGCAGAAATCTGGTGGAATGCTCATAAGTAAAAATTGGGGTAAAAATATCAGGGCAAAGGGGATTATTAGTTATGGTTAAGTAAAATATATATTAAATTATTAAATTTAATGTAGGCCTATATTAGAATTATAGTTTTCTTTTTCTAAGCACAATTAGTTTGTTAAAAAGTATTTTTAAACATAAATGACATCATTATGTGTAAATTATTTTCTTGCTTTCTAAACAGATTTTAGAATGCAAAAAGTAAGTAACCAATTAAAAGTCAACTAAAGTTTTAACTTATCAATTCAATTTTTAAAATATTTTGCAAGGTATTGTAAAAAAAAAAAATTCCTTTTCCAATCAAAGCCCATTATGTAGGCTTCAAATTGAGCAACTTAAAATAATAGAAAACAATACAATAAAATCCATAGTCCTCAGAAGGTTGCATGCAAATATTAGAGAGTTTTAAAATGTAGCACTTAAAAACTATGAATGCTACTCAGAAAAGAATTGTCAGCTATTACTTTAATTTTGGCTAACAGGGGTGTACAGAAAAAATTATCAGATGCATGCAGTTAATTGAGAAGTAATAGAAGGTTCATTTTAACTGAAGCTCAGAGAAAAATCAAGCCTAAATACAATCAACATAGTCATAAAACGGACCTTATAAACAAAGACACCAAATAACGGAACTAAAATTTAATTAAAGAAGATCCAAACATTATGAACCATTAATGTTTTAAAAAATGTCTATATTCACAAGAGTATATACAGCACATTTATACAGTAGCCGTAATTAAAGAATAAAAGTGCTAAAATAGAAACTATATTACATACAGTTTAAAATAACCTGATAAAATATAGCAGAATTAAGCTAATAAAATTTAAAGAATTTATGAGTTTAAAAAAAAAACATACTAAATTTCTCCCACGCAACTGAAAAAATAAATTGTCAACTGTTTAAAATCAGACTAAACCAACAAAGACAAAACATTTAATGCTTTAAGGGGTAAATTTAGAATATTTTTGTTTTTGCTGTACTAAATTTCTAAAAGAATAATGTGCCATGAAATTGAAATTTAAAAACATATATGTCTAATATGTGGCTGATACGCACACAAAAAATAATTTTGGATGTTTCCACACATAGATAGAACAAATAAAGACGTACCAATCCATACTCTCTTCAAAGATTATACAATTAAGTTTTTCTTTTCCTTAATAAGAAAAACATTAATCAAGATACATCTAAGATGAAACAAAAGTTAAACTGACCTGTGGTTGATTTTCAACTTGCAACTCAAAAGGCTGACCATTGTAGCCAAACCGAACATAGTCCCCAGGAGCAAGCCTGACAGCTGCATTCTGTATTCTAACATCATTAACATAAGTGCCCTGGGCGGTGTTGAGATCTTGTATGATGAAACAATCATCTTGCTCACTGTACTCAATCACACAATGCTGGTAATCTACTCCAGGGAGCTGAAATATATGAAACAATTATTGTGAATTTCTAGGAAAAAAATGTTGTTTCATTAGACCTTCATTACAGAAAATAAATTTCTTCCTAAAAAACTTTTAATACACTCTACATTAAAAACTTCTCAACTTAAGAATATTTAACATATTGTTGTAGTCATAGGTTAATGTACAAAAATATTTATCTACACAAACCAAAAAGGCACACCTGTATTGTGAAGTCACAATTTTCTCTTCCAACTGTAGTGACTTTAGGTAGGAGTGGAAACAATGTGCCATCAGCACCTTTCAGGTATGATTTCCCCATGCTGATTTGATTTAAACCACTGATATTGTTAGAGGCATTGGAGATGAACACTGTGTATTTATCTTGCATCGACTAGAAAGCTAGCACCACGGCAGTGAGAATTAAATTTCCACTAAAAATCTTTAAAATGCTGAAAATAAATTGACAAAATTAATCAGTATTAGTTAGCTTTTATAAACTTTGTGTTTTAAAAAAACAAGATTTGCCAAAGGTGGCAAAGGATAATTCATAAACAATGTCACACTTTTTAAATGTTTTTTAATCCCCCTCCTCTTTGTCACACAAAGCCAACCACCCCTTCCCCAATAAAAATGAAGTTTGCAACATAATTTTTTAATGTAGGTCTAAACATGTGATGTCACACTTAATGAGCCTTCTGTCCCCTTTATCACAAAATTCTGATTAATTATTATTAAAATATGTCAACAACTAGTAAACTACCCCCCCCCCCCCACCCAATTTGGAATTTTAAATTAATAATTAGTTTTTTAATGTAGGTCTAAACATGTGATGTCACACTTAATGAGCCTTCTGTCCCCTTTATCACAAAATTCTGATTAATTATTATTAAAATATGTCAACAACTAGTAAACTACCCCCCCCCCCCCCCCCACCCAATTTGGAATTTTAAATTAATAATTAGTTTTTTAATGTAGGTCTAAACATGTGATGTCACACTTAATGAGCCTTCTGTCCCCTTTATCACAAAATTCTGATTAATTATTATTAAAATATGTCAACAACTAGTAAACTACCCCCCCCCCCCCCCCACCCAATTTGGAATTTTAAATTAATAATTAGTTTTTTAATGTAGGTCTAAACATGTGATGTCACACTTAATGAGCCTTCTGTCCCCTTTATCACAAAATTCTGATTAATTATTATTAAAATATGTCAACAACTAGTAAACTACCCCCCCCCCCCCCCCCACCCCACCCAAATTGGAATTTTAAATTAATAATTAGGCCTAGTTAGTTTACTAATAGTAATAGTAGCCTAATGCCAAATTACTAATAAGACTTATTAAATTAGGCTTAATTAAATAATAATTATATATTATTTATTATATTATATAACTATACTACTATTAAATAGTATTATATTACTTTATTAGTATTACTATCACACTTAGTCTAGGCCTAATAAAATTAATTATTTATAGTGGGCCTATAGGCCTTTAGCCTTTACTTTTAGGATAGGTCCTAATTAAAAATTATTATTAATTATTGTAATTAAATTAAACTAAACTAGATCTAGATCTAGTTTCTAGATCAAAAAAGATCTAGTCTAGAACTCTAAGTCTAAGTCTAGACTCTACTCTAGAGTCTAGACTAGACTAGACAATCGATTTAAATCTAGATTTACTAACATCAGATTGTGTCACTTAGTAGATTGATAACTCCCATCAACGCCCATCAACAATAAGTATATACTTTAAAGGCACAATTCGGAATTTTGTAACAATTTTATCTATCTTTCATTCAGTTCTTTGAGCCGCCATGTTGTGCACTTTATGGAGCAATATTTACATGACGCCGCCTCCATTGTTGGCCCTAACAACCATACAGCAATACTCTCAAACCTAGCGACTGGTCTTATAAACCATTATTGTAACTTCCTTGTAATTGTATAGTGAGTATAGTCACAGTATATAGATCTATTTTTTTCAAGAAAAAATAAATGTTTTTGGTTTTATAATTTAATTTGTAAATCTTCTACAAAAGGCTTAATAAAAGTTTTAATTTCAAATTATGTTTACCTAGACGGCTAAAAATAGCATTAGGGCGAGTATTTAAAGTTAGACAACTCGTTCTATGATTTAAATTCTAGATCTAGATCTAGATGATCAATGATAGATCTATTAATTTAAACTATTGTTTCTTTAGATAGGTCTATAATTTAACTATACTTTACTGCTACCATTTAAACGCGTGATTAAAATGTTTTTTTCTTCTACGCATTATAATTTTTGTACAATATACAATACTCCCGACCAAAAAAGCACATTTTATTACGGCGTATCTCTTTTAAGTTAAAGCCAAGTTTAAGGTAATCTAAGTTCTCAGTTGCAACTACATCTAATTTCAAAATATTTACGTCGAGTTTGAAGCTATAATCGGATTGTAACACCGGAGCGGGAGCCTGATCTGAACTATCCTTTTGCGTAATTTAATTTATAATGTGCATGCCATGATCGATAACCGGTATTTAATTTTAATGTTGACGAATAAGCAGGGTACATTCCCTTGGTTAAAAAATAATCTTTGCAGTGGAAGTTTAATTTTGAAGGTTTAAATCAATCTTGATCT
>NW_026733645.1:0-30000 GCF_028476545.2 Physella acuta
ATAGTTTAGACAAGATTTTGGAAAAATATCGATGTTTAAAAAAAATTCAACTTTCAATTTTGAGGGGGGTTGTAGGTTGAGATGTGACGTCATTTTAGGGGGGGGTCTGGCTTTTTGTGACGACGTGTGACGGAGGGGAGGGGGGGAGGTAAAAATCGTCAAAAAAGCGTGACGTCATTTATGGATGACCCCTAAAGCTCATGGTTGCTACACCGAAAAGACAGCCACTCTTCTAGGAAAGACAACTCCAAAATCAAAGAACTGCTGCCTTGTAGTTTGTTCTTGGTTGGACTGGACAAAGGCTATGGAAGCAAATCCAAAAAGAAAAGCAGGCTGAAATCGGAGTCAATGGCCTCAATGGCGCAAAACCAGTTGACACGTAATCCTTAATTGTGATGGAAGCATGGTCGAGTCGGCAAAGATCATGGTTGATAAATTCGAAAAAAGTCTCGAGTTCAAACCCTCTGGCAGATAAGGCTCGATCCTCCCAACACTAAAAATTAAGAACGAAGAAGAAGAAGATTATATAAAATCCATCTCATTCGGGAGCGGGGGGGGGGGGGGGGGAGGGGGTAGACTTTCTTCGGGGGGGGGGGGGGGTGGGCTCAGCAAGAGATGCCTGGAAGAAACTCTGCTGGAATGTCCTCCTCAGCACTTCAGGGCACAAAGCCTGGGCAGTTAATTGAGGAGAGTTAGATGTCGCCCTCGTATCCACTCCATACAGCAGCTGGACCCCGGGGGAAAGTTGTTTATACCGATGTTCCACCCTCAGCTGTAACAAGTGTTGCTCTCGGGCATCTGTGCGGAGGGCCGGGGGCATTTTTCCCTCCTTCCACCTGTACACGCCCCCACTCCCCGGACAAACTTTCGCTGTAGCAACCCCTGATACCTACGTGTACGCTACCTAAAAAACAAATTAAACGAAAAAATGTAATTTAAAAAAAAACTTTTTATAGCACGTTTTTATATAACATGTACTAAAAAGAAGATAAATTATTTTCTCTAATCATATAATAATTATATATATATATATATATATATATATATATATATATATATGTGTGTGTGTGTGTGTGTGTGTGTGTGTGTGTGTGTGTGTGTGAATAGCTATAAAGAAAAGCGTGGGTAGCTTCTTAAATTTTTAGTAAAGGTATTAAAATAGATAATTTGGTTACATCCCTTTAGATTAACGTCCGTGTAAAAGTGTGTATGTGCATGTTAGGTATAACAATGGCATAAATTATATGTACATGTCTGTATATCAATCAATCTATAACATAAGCCGGACAAGTAGCTAGCAGTGTTTCTTCCAGACTTTTTTCTCCGGGGGGGGGGGGCAACTTGATATTTTCGGGGGGGGGGGGGGCGGGGCTGTGAACATTTTCCGGGAGCGGACACTGATAAAAGTATATGTTTTTATATATAAATTCCATGTCGTTCGGGGGGGGGGTAGACTTTCTTCGGGGGAACCCCCCCCCCCCCCCCCCCCCCCCCCCCCCCCCACCCCGAAGAGATGCCTGGAAGAAACTCTGGTAGTTAGCCAATCGCACAATCCCCAACCTGGAGGACCAGGGCCCAACGTATGGTCTAGCCCCTACCCACTGTAAGATGGCTGGTATAATGCTGACCACATTAAACCTTCGTATGCCGTGGTCAAGAAACATGAACTCTACTTCATCTGCCCAATGGATCTCTAGGTCTAAAGGGGAATCTGTAAAAAGCTACAAAAAATGCCAGGCAAAGGGGGGTAACCTAATAAAATAAATGAAAATGCTCATGCTGGGTATGTATGTATGGACAATCATATAAGTTAAAATATAACAAAACAAATATAGAATAGACTCGTTGTAAATATAATATTGTTTTGAAGACTTTGTCTGATTACCTTTTCAAAATGTTTTTATGCATTTTTTACTGAATGTTTAAGCTGGTATCTTTCTTAGCTTGTATGTGAAAAAATGTGAAAAATTGGATAGAGCTGGTTGATTTGATCTTATGTGTAATGTTAGTAAACAATACATTGGTTCTAAAGATAGATCCAGATTAGACGGAAAATGGTAGACGTAATGCAGTTCAGTCACATTGCATTGACTAATCAAATCATTATACATTTCTCTCTGAATCTAGACTCTAGTCCCTTTTTTGTTAAAAAAAGAAGTAGAGATTGTCAATCTGTAAAACACATTTCGATCTAGCAGTTTTAACTGATTAAAAATAAGTAATAAGGTAAAAAAAAATAAAAACAACAAAGAAAATAAAATATTTTAAAATTAAGAGTAGGCCTAGGCCTATTTTTATTAAAAATATTAAGTAAGTATTAGGGCCCTAAGCCTAATTTATTAATAGATCTACTAATAACTAGGCCTAATAAATATTATTTATTAGTTATGCCTATATTTGATTCAAGTAGTTAGTTGATCTTAGTCCTCGAAGAGTCATAGGTTTAGCGATGGTTTAGTTTAGTAATTACTAAATTAGTAATTACTAATTAGTTAGACTAGGTACAGAGGTCTGGTGGTAGAGAGCACAACTTGACAAATGTTAAGTTTTGATCCAGTCCAGGGCTTGAGTCTCTGAGTCCACCCAGCTCTGACATGTACCTGCCCAACCACCTTTACTTTCCCTAACATATAACATAAGTCACTGACTTATGTTAGGGAAAGTAAAGGTGGTTGGGCACAGAGGCATAGCGACCCTTCCCGGTGCCTGGGGACAAATTTTTTATTTGCACCCCCCCCCCCCCATACTTTCAATTTCCTTCAATTTCTTTTTCCAACCCATTTTGGCTGCCCCCCCCCCCTCGCTACGCCCCTGGTTGGGCATAGTGTTGATCACACTATCCTTTAGGCTTTAATGTCCCAGAAACAAGTGTGATGGGTTGGCTGTTTGAAAAAGTAACATTTTACTTGACATTTTGTTACTTGTTAGTTATTAGTTTAAGGTACAAATAAGACTTATTATAAATAGACATCCAGAAACATTTAACCCTACTATGACTGGCTGATAACCTGAACAGTGGTCTGTACTGTTAACCTACAGGCAACATAGTAGTTTTTTAATATTAGACAATGCAGTGGTCTGTAATA
Source organism: Physella acuta (assembly GCF_028476545.2). Classification (NCBI taxonomy): domain Eukaryota; kingdom Metazoa; phylum Mollusca; class Gastropoda; family Physidae; genus Physella; species Physella acuta. The sequence continues at coordinate 3,087 of NW_026733645.1, forward strand.
GTAATTATTTACTGCTAGAGTTTACTGATTTAGTTTACTAAACTATTATAACTATTACTACCCTAACATTTTTCTTCTTCTTTCTTAATGTTTCTGTTTAACATAAGGGGTTCACATAACAAGACCAACATCGCACATTACCTGCATTGTTGTCTATATGCACCCTATACCAGTGGCGTAGCAAGGTCGTGTATCACCCGGTGCGGCACTTAATGGAGTCACCCCCCAGAGGCGTAGCGACCCTTCCCGGGGACAAACTTTCAAATTTTCAATTTGCACCCCACCCCTTAAACTTTTGATTTGCACCCCCCGTCAAGTTTTTCTCTATATATTTTGCTATTTTTTGCCTTGATGTCAATCCCTAAATGGTGTCACCCGGTGAGGTCCGCACCCCCCCCCCCCCTCGCTACGCCTCTGCCCTATACATTGAACAATTTTTCTCTGAGTGAGGTGTTTTGGGCCAGAGTCAATACAGCATCTGTAATTATAGTGTAGTCTTGTAAAACATTAAGTATTTTCCAGTGCCAAAATTTTGGTTGATCGTGCTCATATTATTTTAACACTTAAAGTGTAAGGGGTGGTTAATCATTACAAGTAGTAGTTGTAATGTGTTATATGGGGTTGGGTATACAACGATATAATGTGATTCCCATAATAATATATCAGTTTTTCTAGAGCAGTGCCAAATTGTTTGTGGTTTATGAGGAAGTTGGGAGGGTTATAGAAATGTTATTTGAGGCATGTTGATCTATGGTAATGTTATATAATTATATGGCTGGAGCAAAAATCCCACTGTAATATACATGACTTGGTTCCAGCCCAATGTTTGCCTTGTGATGTTGACCTCTTCCCTTCTGAAGTTGTTCCTGTTCACCCCCTATGCAGGCCTTAATATCATTATCCCTGTCAATTGGCTACTTGAGGTTTGAAACAGGTCTTCGTAGCGCATTTTGTCTGGCCATCTTATCCTAAGAATTTGTTGTGTCAAATACATAGTTTATGAATAATAGTGAATTACCCTGCTGGTGATATAGAAGCACTTTTATTAGCACTAATTATAATTTATTATATAGATATGATGAAGAAATGGTACTATTTAATTTAAAAGTAAATCAGGATTTCTTTGTTTGATTTTTTTTTCTGATAAACTAGAAACTCAGACTATTTGATCATTTTAATTTGCATATCCAACAACAAAGACTGAACTTTGTGTGGTTATTGACAGTGTCGAGGTTAGGTTGAAGTATAACTATTGCCAATATTATCTTTAGGGCCTAGTAAAAATGGCTTATTGACATATTTAAGTCAGTCTAGTGAGTCTACTAATGTCCTTTTTAAATTCAGTTTCTATAGACCCCTAAACTTTAATCCTATTTGTTTTGGGATTTTGAAAAAAGGAACATTAAATAAAAACAAAATCAGTTAACAATTATAGGCCAACTTATATTAAAGTTCAAATGACCAGCCTTTGGACTCTGGGTAAACTTAACGAGTATGAATTTTGACAGGGGACTGCACTCTAGTATGTGCACACAAGTCATAAATCCCAAATTTTTAACACGCACTTACAGATGAATGCTACACTATTCCAACCAATGCATATGGATTGAAGAGAAAAAAAAATCACAAAATATTCCTTGAGAAAAATCAGACTGCAGTTTCTGCTGTTTTATAAAAAGTTTTGTTCTAAAGCCATATTTGTACCACATGTAATATATAGAGGGCAGAATGTTTAAAGAAATAAAAACTAGCAAATCAGCTGTATCACACATTTTGAATGAAAACAATTGTTGGGAATTGAAAGAAAAACAAGATAGCTCAATTACAAAGCGGAGGAAATAGGAAAATGTTGCAGTGGAGTATTTTTAAGGGGAAATTAAACACATGTGATGTTTATCATATTCTCTAGACTAAACATTCTTTGATGTCAGCTGAATATTTGTTCTGTTGTAGCATCTGCTGCTCATGTAGAATTGGGATAATGTGGCATCGTTTAGAATTAGGCTGGCTCAGCAAAACAAAATTAATGCAGGACAGCCTGAACTGTAGTAAAATTGTTACTGGATAAACACATTTGTAGTAGAATTGTTACTGGATAAACACAACTGTAGTAGAATTGTTACTGGATAAACACAACTGTAGTAGAATTGTTACTGGATAAACACAACTGTAGTAGAATTGTTACTGGATAAACACAACTGTAGTAGAATTGTTACTGGATAAACACAACTGTAGTAGAAGTGTTACTGGATAAACACAACTGTAGTAGAAGTGTTACTGGATAAACACAACTGTAGTAGAAGTGTTACTGGATAAACACATTTGTAGTAGAATTGTTACTGGATAAACACAACTGTAGTAGAATAACAATTTACTAACAACCAAAACTTGACTAATGTAAATGTAATATATTTAACTTTTGACAAACATATTCATAACTGAATATACACAAAAGCCTAATGTAATTGAAAATTGCTTAGATATTCAATGTATTAATTGATACATAAAAGAGACCTCGCAATATTTAAGAGTTTAGAGTTTAGATGTCCATTTTCAGTGTGAGCTTTTTTTTTTAGCATAATCAACAGCTACTAAGTATACAACATCATCCCTATTAACTTCATCATTTTTAATTTGATCATAGCTGTGTAATAATGTAAGCCTTACTAAAATTAGTTTTTAAAATAATCAAATATCAATGCTTATAGCACAGTAGCAGGTATACTGTTTTTGTTTTTCTAGAAGTAATTTTAGACCCAAAGTTTTATCATGTAATCATTAATAGGTTTAAATATATCTCATTAGCTGTGCTGTAGTTTTATTTTAAACTGTGACCAACTTATGATAACTTATCTCCCAGATATCATGCCCAGATAAGACACTACTTATTGAAGGTAAATAAAAACTGATTTGTTTTGTACAAATGTGAATTAGATCTAGTATATGATCTATGCTGTGTGAAATTTATTTTTAATAAAGTATCAAATTATTGTTTGTGTACTAGTTCATTATATGACCATTATTACTAGTGTGTTGTTTTTATTTTTTTTAGAATTGCTGATCTTTTAAACACAGGTAAAAAAAAACACACATTTTTACAAAATAAAATCTTCATTCAGTTTGCCCAGTGAGCTTTATGAAAAACACCAAAAAATAAAGGCCATAACTCTCTCTTGTCTTTAGCTTAACATGCTTTGTTTTTAATTTCAATTACATAATTAACTTTTTTTAAATTTTAGATTATGTAACAGCCTTCACTACAGACTGCATTAATTGATGAAAAAAAATTCCTTATGAAGAATGTTTATCGGAATTTTCGGCACTAGTCAGAAATGAATATTGAACGAGCAACCTCATTGGATGACTGGGTGTGGGTCAAGGACAAAGCTTTCTTGGTGGAAGAGGGAAGCTCAGTCCCCGTTTTCATGGTGGAGTGGAATAGCGTAGACAATGTATTTGCAGTGACTAGTCGCTACCACAGCAGGGTGGCCAGAGATGAACAAGATAAATCAGAGACTGGAGTTTTCAGCATCCCTGCTTTACACAGCATCCACCAGACTTTGGTTGCTATCAACCCTAATGCTCCCAAGTTGCCAAATAAGCTTCCCAAAGAGCCAAAAGGTCTCAAGGCTGTGTTTGTTGGGCTTCAGATCCCTAAAGACATGAGCAGTGTATGTAAAGATCTGGAAGCTTATTTCACCTCTGCTGCTGAGAAATTTGGGGGACAAGTTTTGTCTCAGGTTTGTAACATAGAATAAGTTTTCTCTCAGGTGTGTAGTAACATAAAACAAGATTTCACCCCGATGTGTAACATTTAACAAGTTTTGTCCAAGGTATGTTACACTGAAAAACTTTTTCCTAGGCATATAACATGAAACAACTTTTGTCCCACATAATATGTTGCACAGTCGAATGGTAGAACATTTGACTGCTAAAAATCTCAACTCAGCTCTAATGTGTAACTGACTCACCTTAGGGAAAGTATAATTCATATGCAGAGGTCATCACATAAGGCTCGATCCCTCCCAACACTAAAAATTAAGAACGAAGAAGAAGAAGACATATGCAGAGGTCACAGAAACAGGTAAACTATACTTCATGAGCCATAAGGTTCGAAAGGACATTTCACATTTTTTATGTACAAGAACAACCTTGTCCCTGGTATGTATCATAGATCAAGTTGTTTTTTTCTCTGCAGTGTTTTTGAACAAACTTTGAAATGTGTGACTCCTCTGTTGAAAATGTGTAACTCTTCTGTTTTATTGTTTGTAACTCCTCTAGGTGTTGTTTGAGGCTTCTGCCCATACGGTGGATAACTTTTATGAAAAGATGTCTGAAGTTTACAAGTATGGTCTGGAGCAGGTGAGGTCCATGTCGTGAAAGTTTTCCTGAATGGTGTGTTGTTGGTGCTGTGTACATTACTCTCTTTTGCTGTGCTTTTGCTCTATTTTGATTTGTCATCTTTCTTAAGAAAAAAAAAACATTTATGCAAATTTTCCATTTTATTTTATACAAGAAAATAAAAATAGCAGAGGAAGAGTTGAAGAATCTGGCATTTGAAAGGGACAACTGCACCGTGATGAAAGATCTGGAAGATGTTTACGCACGAGAAGATGAGGCAGTTACAAAACTTGTGTCAGCTCTGGCAGATTTCTACAACTACGAACTTCAGGTTAGCACTTGTTTTAGATCATTTGAATCAGGGTGTTGTTGTTATTTGTTATTTTTTCATTCAACACAACACAACTTGTAGATCTCATTTCACAGCAACTTCCTTGCATAAGTGACAGTTTTTTTTTAATTGATTATTATGACAATTTTCAAATGTTGTGATATTTCTTCAGCCATACTTAGACAGCCATTGTTTGGCAACAAAAGAGATTCAGCATTTTAGTCAACAAATCCAGAACCCTGACCTGGGAGAGAGAGTCAAAGCTGAAGCCACAGAAAAACAATTGTACTGGGCGTGTTTGCTGTTTGATGCTAATGATGTCATCGCCCGGCTCTATATTGAACACCAGTCTATACTTGTCTCTATATTTGAAGGTAACCAGATTAACTTTAATTATAAGTTAAGAAAGATTAACTCAAAATTGTAAGAACAGATGACTATAAGTTATAATAATGGAGTATTTAAAAATAATAAATTTGAAACTTTCACATGTAAATACAGAGATTGTAATGCACATTTTCTTTGTTAACTATCCCACAAAAACAGCTTTATTAACAGGACTATTGATTTGTTGAAATAACTTTCTTGTATTATAGTTCATGTTGTTGCCTTCTATCCCAATGTTTTGAAAATTAAAAAGTTTTCCAATAATTTAGACCTATGTGATTCCATTAAGCCTTAAAGTTCCTTCATAAAAATCTATGACTAAAAAGTGGAAGCCTACAAAATAAAAATAAAACAGTCCCCAAGTCTTAATATAGGCAGATACATTTAAAGTCAATTCTCTTTGCGATTTCAGACTTACTGGAAGAAATGAATAAAGATAAAAACAGATATGGATCTGGGGCTTTTGATTTGGTTGCTGCCAACAGAGAACTGTGGTAGGACAAATCTTGTTGACGACTGATTAGATCTTAAAGAAAAATCAGCTGTTGGAGACAGTTTTTGTTTGTTCTCTAGAACACTTGATAGGCCAGCTTGGTCATTCCTAACCTAACTCCACCCATCTCATTGGTTCCTGTTGAAATCAGCCCAGCTTAAAGTTATTGCACAAGCTGGTTTTGAATGTACATATAAGAAAAACAAGAATTTAAGATCAAATCTTGTTGAACAATGTGTTAAGATCAAATCAGGCAGAACATTAATTTTTATTAATGTTTCCATTTCTAAATTCTAATTTTTTTAATTTTTAGCTTGCATAAAGATCTTCATGCAGCCAAAGTTCAGCTTCTTTTAAGCAAGAGAAAACAACTCAGGCAGGAAAAAGATAAAGTCACTATGCAGGTTAGCATTGTAGGGTTTACAGATCATAGAGATGAATAAGATCTTAATCATATTCATATACAAAAACAGGGAACAAAATTATGAATAAAGTCATTTATGATTTAATTTTGTAGATTCCTGAAGGTGCTCAACCTGATCAAGTGAAGCAGCAGTCACTGTCTGATGGATCGCTAATTCACAACCTAGTCACAAAGAAAAATAACTTACAGGAGAAAATATACAACCTTGAACATGACATACTTGCAGAGAAAAAAAAATTAGTCAACGTCAAATTAGAGATCAGGAAACGGGAAATAGCAGGTATGTTGCACCATTTTATTTTTTTTTTCCCATTTTATAAATATTTACTAAATATTGAACTGTTTTCCAACTCTAAAAAATAAATAAAATAAATTTTTTAAAAGTATTACATAACATGGACATCATCTTGTTGTCTAGATTTATTGTTTATCTTTCCTTAGATGTGGAGGATGAGAAAGTTGTCTTTTATGATGCTGTGGAAGATGTTGATGAACTCTCTGAAAATGAAGATGCAGAAAATAGTGCCAAGGTTGATGGTGAAATGAAGAAACTAAAAGATGAAAAAATTAAGATCAACCAGCATCAGGCAAAGATTCGAGCAAAGAAGGTAGATATGATTTTTATGCTTTTATTATAGTAACATTTTTAACTGCCAGCCCACATTATGAAAATAATCGGCTATTTTATGTCTCTTTTTCAGGAACTCTTCCTAAAATCTATTCGCTCACAGCAAAATAAAGCAGATGAAGAGGAAAAGAAGATGATTCGTCATCACCAAATTCAAAAGGTACCTTCTTGATCATTGTCTCATGCACACTATTATAAAGTAAAATAAAGTTCACCTAAGTTAAATTCCACAGGCTTGTGTCTGTAGGTGTCTCTCCGAGTCCACCCATCTTAGGAGCTATTTTTTTCAAAAGTACTGTTTTATATTGGGATTGTTGTAATTGTAATATGGAAAGTTTTCTGATACCTTCAGTTGGAAGAGAATAGAAGTAGGTCTTTTGGCATTTTTTAAGTTTACTCATGTTTTAAATTTCTGCTGTAGAAAAGAGAACAACAGAAAGAAGAGGAACGGCAACTATCTGGTTTTGTCTTTGAGGAGCGCAAGAAAACAATTGATCGCTTAAAGGAATATAAAATGGTGAGATTGGCATCATTTTTTAAAACTTATTTGTAAAGCTTTCAGCTTGTACTTTGAAATCCTTTCTATTTTAAATTGTTTTTTTTTTGTCATTCTCAACATGAATGTTTCAGTAATTTGAGAAGTAGTTTAATGCTTTAATTCCTCTCATTTAGAAATATGTCAGTCCAGCTACAATAAAGCCACCAAGATCTCAGAAACCAGAGCGGCAAAAAAAAAATGCAACTACACCAAACATAGCAAAAGCAAATCAAAGACAAGCTCAGAACCTTCCGAAGCCATGGAAACAAACAAAGAAACATTCAGCAGAAGTGAAGGATATTCCAGTTTTTATTCATACAGGACCGTCTGGAATGTCAGAGAAAGGAGATGCTCCAGGTGCAACTACTGGACCAGTTGCACCCATAACACAAGCCCCTCCTCCACCTCCCCCACCCCCTCCTCCCCCACCACCCCCACCTGTGCCCTGTCTGCCTCCTCCTGTTCATAAATCAACCGGCGTTAGTGATATTGGTCAAGGCTTGAGTAAACTAAAAAAAACAGATCCTTCAGAAGGATCATCTAAAGCCCAGAGGATAGACCTCCAGTGTATACTAGATTCAAGATCCAGATTAAAACCTGCAACAGATCGGCATAACAAACAAGCACCAGAAACCAACTCAGGTAGGCAAATCAGCAGCTTCACATGCGACATGCTGTTACTTAACCTGTTGAGTGTCTTTAACCCTTTGAGCCCGCCAGGTCGGTAAACCGGCTTCAACATTAGGCATATATGTCCGAAAAGCCGGTTTTCCGGCCCGATGATCAAGCGTCATATTCCTAGCGGCCGGTATACCGTTTAATTAAATATAATTAGCGGAAGACTGACTAAAACTGCGCATATGTCTTTTGAGTGCGGGATTATGATTTTAAAAATTGATTTTTAGGAAAAGTGAAAGTGTTTACATTTCGTAGCAATGCCGCTGAAACGAAAAGCTGAGCCACAACCGTCGTCTTCATCACATAAAGTTGGTGCAAAAGATGAAGCAAAAGACCGAAATATCAACAAAAGAATTAGAATGACTGCATCTCAGGCAATACAACTAGTTATTGATTCTGATGAAGAAGATAATATTCCTGGTCTATATAGTGATGATAGTGATGTTGAATTTGAGACTGAACACAGTGACATTGAAATTGACAGTGACAATGAAACTGTTCAAGTACGTTATGATGCACGTGGTGTCAAGGACAAAGACTTGCCAAAACGAAAAAAAAACTGTTTACTGGTGCAAAACATGCGAAGTTTTTCTTTGCATCGGGTCCGACAGTGATAACTGTTTTGAAAGTTATCACACAAAAGTGGACCTCTAGCGTTTAACTAGTATGGCCAGGTATCAATAATAACAAAACAATTACTAAATGTAAATTGGTTTCTTCTATGTTCTATCAAAACAATAATTATGTGTTTGTTTTATATACATTGTTCTGTTCAAACATTGTAAAAAAAATAAAGAATTTCAGAATCTTTCTGCATTGTTGTTTGATCTTGAGTCTGGATACCAAATTTGGTCTGATTATCTCAAACGGTTCAAAAGTTATAGGCAAAGTTAGAAGCAAATAAGTGAAAATCGGTTTGGGCCTGGGAGCTCAGGAAATAGGAGAAATTAGGCCAGGGAGGCCAGGGCTCAAAGGGTTAAGGTATATTTAAATAATGAGGTATATTTAAAGTTTTCTGTGGTGTTTGACTTCTAGAACTGAAATCATGTCCTGATATAGGTGTTGATTTGAGGTCTTTTTAAAGATACAAGATTCTTGTATTTTTTTGTTTTTATTTGTGATTTATTTATTTTTTTGTGACATTTTTTTATTGTGAATTACAGATCCTTTGTCAGATATTTTTAGCATGATCCGCTCTGGTGTTACATTAAGAAAAGTTGAGGACAGTCCGGATTCAGAAGCTATGACAGCATTGTCACCATCTCAGCAGGGTCAAGATGCCAGAAGTCAACTCCACACAACTTTGTTGAATAAAATATGCCACGGTGTAAGAGGATCTTCCCCAGAATCTGATGATGAATGTCAGAGCGACAATGACGATTTTGATGATTAGCTATAAAGAATATTACAAGATTTACTTGTGTAATTCGCCACCTTTTCTCCTTGTGAAAAACATGACACCATCTAAAGTATTAACACCATGTAATCAGATAATTATTTGTAAATTAACCGTTGTTCATGTATACTCAAAGTAGTCATAATTTAAAGTGAACACCATGTAGCCATATAGAGAAATTTATGTTCAAGTCTGAAGCTTTATTGTAAATTGTCATGTTGAGCAGTTAGTTATTGATATTTAAATTCCAATGTACCTGTATTAATTGAAGTATAGCTCTTAATTGTAGATATATATTCTGTTGAAAATTTTTAACTCTAGATATCAGGCATTGTATAACTTGAATGAGCTACTTCAGATAATGAGCTTGTTAAAGATTAGAATCCACCCATAAAAAAAAAAACTTTCTACAGAAAAATGTTCACCCCCATCAATCCTCTGAAAGTGATTAGCCCATAAGTTTACCCAATTTTGACATTAAAAAGTAATGTGTGATTATTCTAAATAAAAATTTCAACTAGGCAGTCCTTTGTTTACCAGTAGACTGAATACACTTGCAATAACTTAGTATTTATTAAAATAAATGCTTGACTTCTGTAAGAGATTTCCTAACTTATTTATTAAAAAAATGTCTTTGAAGTAAAAAAATAGTTTTTTTGTATTCCCTAATATGATTGGTCTGGTGATTTATAAATAAAAGCCACATATGAAACTGCTTAATTATTTGAGATCATTCCTTCTGCTTTAATTTTAATAACATTTACTTAATCCATGTTACAAAATCACTCATACTTTGTATAAAAAGCCAAACAGTAGTAGATTATACATTTTAATGTCCATTTTTGAAGTGACATTCTCCAGATGCTGTAAGTTAGTAAGTCATCCTGCAACAGCACTGGGTGGGCTGTCTTTAGCTGCTAAATGGTACCAACTTCAGTAGTAGGTTATGGGAAGTAAATCCCTTATCTGTTCTAGTGAGCAATTTTCATGTCATCAGATGAAATAGCTCTGTAAATCAGTTGATTCAACATGCACATTCGGTCATGTCTCCTGTAGATAAAACCATTCAAATGTAATTATTACAACAAACAAAATTGTCAACAAATTTATAGATATTTTCATAGAAACACAAATATTTCATCATATTCCCCTAATTTTATTTAAGTACATATCCCATAAATATATATAAAAATTAGTTAACATAAAAATTAGTTTATATAAAAATTAGTTTTTACTAATTTTTAACAGAATATTCTTGTAATATTAGGGTACAGCAAAAACTAGAGACAAGTTATTTTCCTTATCTTCAGCCACTCTAAAATAGCAGAAAACCCAAACAAAATGTCAAAATAAACAAACAGGTATCAGGATTATAAAGAAAGGTACCTGATCTGATTTGGTTTAGCTGTAAGAACACTGTCAGTAGAATTGATTCAAACTGGCTGCATTAGCTGTTGAGATTCAAACAAAAATGTGACATTAGTTTAAAAAATAAAACCAAACAACTATAACTAAGAGTTTTTTAACACGTTTTTATTAACTCAGCTTCGCGTGGATGTGTTTGTTGTTAAAATTGACATCGAAAATTAGCCCACTTCTGATTGCTCTATAGATCTGAAATTTGGCATGCAGGTTACTTTCGCCTAACAATTTCAGATGCAATCATAAAAACTAGCAATTAGAGACCGTAATTAGCTTAATTTAATTACGCCCAAAGGACCATAAAATTGAGGACATGATTTCTAAAGATACCGACAAGACTGGAGGCTTGTTGACACAGTTACTTCGGCCCCAATCGATGTGAGCGCGCTGGCCGTGATCGTATAGTGGTTAGTACTTCGCGTTGTGGCCGCGACAACCCAGGTTCGAATCCTGGTCGCTCAAGATTTTTTTAGTCCGTGTATTTATAAACACTTAGTCAATTCATACTTAATCAAGTCATTAGATAAAGTAGAAAATAAACTATATAAAAAACTTTTTTTAAAAAACACGTTTTTCATGTGTAGCAACGGACTAAAAAGGAGAAAATAAAATACTTAAAAAAAACTTTTTAAAAAACCACGTTTTTCTTGTGGACTAAAAAGTAGAAAATAACTATTTACATACATTTGATGACAAAAAACGTGGGTACGTTCACCATCAAATTTCCCGACCCATCTGCCCGACCCACGTTTTTTGTCATCAAATGTATGTAAATAGTTATTTTCTACTTTTTAGTCCACAAGAAAAACGTGGTTTTTTAAAAAGTTTTTTTTAAGTATTTTATTTTATAATGGGTAATTACATACCTTTTTAGCAAGTATATACTCCATCTGTAATCATCTGTAAGAATAACAGCAAACTATTTTAATTATATACATGTGATAACCTACAGTTAAAAATTAACTGAACATGCAGTGTTATTGATGTAGCTTATTCTTATTTGTAAAAACATACTTAAAATTGTACCCAGACCACTATTTAAGCAAACTAATTATACACCTTTTCAGTTTAAATAATGAAATCCCAATATATCACCAACCATTTGCTTTCTGCAATGACAAACATCAACTTGCACTTAAAAAAAATACCCTGAAACCAAAACTTGACACATTGACTCCAGATAAAACCCAAAGAAAAACTATCCAAGAATTTCTCATGGCCATCAATGCCATCACTTTAAATATACACAATGGACAACTAACTGCTCAAGAGAAATAATACTTACACCAGTAGTCAAACTAACAGTCGGCAACTCAACAAGCAAAGTTGTACACACTTGATTACAACAAAAGATCCTCTCAGCTGTCTGGTGCTTCATGACTTTCCAATGACCACCAAACCAAGAGAAAAAAATCAGCAGTAGAGCTTACCTTATGTTGGTCCCATCTTCCATTGTACAATCTAGCTTGGAACAAGACCAGTTACTTAGCCCAACATTGTCTAAATCTCATCCTATGATTCTGGCAACAATCCACCGAGAAAGTGTACCAATAAAACAGCCACCAAACAAACTGCACATTCAACTAAAGCTGGAACTTTTCTTCTTTCAAACAGCTTCTTCACATTGGCATATTCAGAGTTTAATGAACGTTCCGAGTTACTATTTAGGAGCAATTCTACATTTAGCATTAAAAAAACAAACGTTCCAATCAATACCTTATGACCAAATTTTTATTTTTATTTCAACCCTGTTTTAACACAAGAAGTTGCTTCAAGGAGACAGTAAATTTAAAACTTATCCTTACAACCTAGTCTCTTTGAAAACAAAAACTTCAAACTTTCTTTGTGGACAGCAAAACCTAGTTCAACATGGCCACTGCTAAGCATTGAGAAGTAAAGATTCTTCTTTAAGAAGCTCAACACTTGGACAGTGACAGTAAATTGTACAGCTTAACTTGATGTTGCCATCAAAACAATGGTGCATTAACTGCCCAGACAAAAAAGTGAAATAAATTTGATCAATAAGTATAAGGTGACAAGAAATGGATCCATAAAAAACTTTATTTCATGACATTTAAACATCAATCATGCTCAATACTCACTGAGATTTATTGTTTAACAAAAATGGAGCTATCATAACTTGCAAACATCCAACACAGTATTTTTAAAAAAAAAAAAAAAGATGTTAAAACTATAAACAATGTTACACTAAAACAGGCCAGAGAACAGTGGTCCCACAACACTGACATTTATTATATTACATAGTACAAACGAGAAAACCTTACTGCATCTACTACATTAGCCCCGTGAAAACACAATAACGGCCAAGACCATAAAATCATTCTACATAAGATCCTTAGTCGGCATCACAAATTTTGAAACATTAAAATTAAGATATAAAACAAAGTTCTTTAAAATCACAAAATCAAAATTGATGAAGGAAGACAACCATTTGACCTCGAGAAAAGATTCAGCACAAAACAGGAGAGCAAAACTACATTTTCACGGCTAATGAAGTCCTTTTGCGGGGAACTACTATACATCTATCTCCAGTTACTCACATCAATTGCGATGAAGAGAAACATTTATGTTTCGCCTTTCCAGTCTTGACTTGTTTTTCAAACCTTTTAGTAAGTTAAGGATTAGGAATCTTATTTCTTACTCTAATATTAAAATCCTTTGAAAGCTATCGGACATGCCCTTAGGCCTTTTTTAATCATTGTAAAACTAAAATCTGGTTTCGTATTTTGGGGCAGCATTGTCAGAAGAAAGGCAAAAAAAGTGATTATTCATTAAAAATTATGAAATGTCACTAGTCATACATAGAGCTAAAGGTATAATACCTACACACCTCTAATAAGAAAGGATACTTATAGCTCTTTGAGCATCAGCTTCATTGCTGAATCTCACATAACCAATGCCTGTTGACCTCCCTTTATCCATTACAATTTCAGCAAACTTGACATCTCCTGTAAGACACATGTCTATTTTCAGTTTAAAGGCTTACTTAACAAATTACTTTATTTGTAAATATCTTTTCTATACTTTTTAACTTATGAGTTTTAAAAAATTATTTACCTGCATCTCGGAAATGTTCTTTTAATGCTTGCCAGTTTATACTGTACGGTAACTAAACAGAAAAGAGAGAGAGAAAGGGAAATAGGGGTACAGTAATTATTAAGCAAAAAGAGAGAGGGGGGATGGGGAGAGATCACTTCAATATACAATGACCAGGAGCAAAAAAAAAAATACAACTATCTACAAAACACCATGAGTTTGTTACTTACATTTTTGACGACTATTGTGCAGTTGTCTGGCCGAGTCGTTCTCCTATTCCCAGCATCCATTTCTCTCATGTCTTGACCACTGTTCCCACCATATCCATCCCTCATCTTATCCATTCTATCATTTAAACCTCCCATCCTATCATTCATGCCTCCCATTCTATCCATACCCATTCTATCTCTGCCCATCCCAATTCCATCTAATCCAAGCCTATCACCACTTCCTAGTCTGTCACCAGATCCAAGACCCGCTGATAAAGAGCTTAGACTGGGGCCCAGCCCCCCAAGTCCAGAGAGGCTGGAATTTCCATTGTAACTGGACCCTCCCAAACCAGAGTAACTGTTGGAATAACTATCAGACATTCCCATCTTTGATGATCCTCCAAGTCCAAGGTCTGAACCCCCAAGACCACCCATGCCCATGCCACATGATCCGCCTGGGCTAGATCCAAGCCCCATTCCCATTCCCCCTAAACCACCTAATCCCCCAAGTCCTCCTCCAAATCCCATGTCTGGTCCTCCACCCATACCAGCACCAAGTAAGCCTAAACCAGAGCCTCCCATTCCCATTAAACCACCTCCACCCAATCCAAGATCTGTAAGTAAACAAAAATATCATACTTATTCCATGCTTTAAAAACAAAATAACTGGTTCAGATATGGCCAAACAAAAGAAATCCAATGACATTATTACTAATTTAAAATATCACTGAACATCTGAAACTAAATGCCAGTTTGAAAGCTCCCAAATACAAATCTTCAAAACTCACCTTGCTTGTAGAATGAATCTGATAAACCCATACCCGCACCTATAAAATATAATTAAAGTTTATATTGTAGCTTTACAGCCAAACTGAAATTATAAACTTACAGAGACAATATAATTTTAAAAATTCAGTACCTACAAAAATATACACATATTAAATCTTATTGCAGCTATAACTATGATTAATTTGGGCACGCCTAAAACAAATAAGTGTCTAGCTTTAACTAAGGTAATAACATACAAAGATTAAAAAAACTTTATTACATAGATACTCACTACCTCCTAGCTGACTAATGTTTGTTAGAGGCGCTCCACCAGACCCAAGCCCCATACCAATTGATTTCAAGCCACCTGTAAATCACAACAATAATACAATAAATTTTAGTTTACAGTAAACTACCAGTTATCCTTATACAAGATAAGTGGTTTCTTCTGTATACGTCAATAAATACATATACATATTCAATCCCCTTGTTGATTGTAGTAGTATTTAGACATTTTTATTAGAGCTGCTAGCTTATACTTTATTCAGCTTAACATGATACAAACTTACTCGGTAATTTTGGCTTTTCTGGTTCTCTTCCTTTGTCTATACGTACAATCATGTTTCTTTCATACAAAACTTGACCGTTAAACATAGCTGTTATTAGTTATGGACAGTAACTACTTCAACAATATAATTAAAGAACTTTAGAATCTTTGATGCATTTTTAAATGACCAGATAGTAAAAACTTGTAAACACTGGTATCTAATATTTGCTTTACAAACTATGGCTTGTAATTGCCAAATCACATAAAAGAATAGCTTATTGTTCAGGTATCAAAACAGTTTTACTTCCTGTAACACAGAGCTAAATGTCATTTCAACCATGAGAACTTAAATTTAAAAATCCATGTAGGTGCTTGAGTCTTAAATAGCTTTATGAATAACAAAAATTATATATAAAATCGCAATAATTATTTTTTTAAAAAGGCGTTTTTATTGGTTTTAATTTCACTACATTATATTTCCCATTAATCCTATAAAAAACGATTTTATACTTTCTATATATAAACACAGAAAAATATTTGTTAGTGAATGTTAGTGATAAAACTAGAATGATGCAACTTTTAGAAATTTGCTATTAATAGATGTAGCAGTAAAAAATTCTCTTTGATTAAAACAGCATAAAGGATACACACAGCTTGAACAGCTTCCATAGGATGTTCAAATACAACCACACCCATGCCTCTTGATTTTCCTGCTTTGTCCTCTTTTATCTCAGCTTTAATAACATTGCCAGCCAGCTTAAAAACATCTTTTAATTTCCACCAAGTCACTTTATAGTCAAGCTTTAAAAAAAACAAAAGAAAAGCCTTGAATTAATTATTAGTAAATAGGCACATACAAAAAATATGTTTTAAATAAACGAATACTCACATTGGCAACAAAGACAGTATTGGTAATAGGTGGTTCTATTCCCAGTTGATTAAGGATCTGTGGATTAATACCAGGAGGCAGTCCTACAGGTCCCATACCTCCACCCAATCCCACAGGTCCCATTCCTGGACCACCCATGTTAGGATCCATCAAGCCCCGGTCTCTCATGCTTTGATGCTGTAAAAATTCTTGCCGATCCTTTTCTCTCTCCTAAAACATATAAAATAGTAGAGAAAAAATGTAAAATGACTGACACACATGGTTAAGGTCCAAGTTAAAGATACTGTCTTCACACTTTTTTTATCAATAATTATTTAATCATTACAGAGTTTTCATATCAGTACAATAATAATAAATCATACAACATACCTCACGAACAATAATAGCCCTGTCTTTTATCTTCTTTTGATGATATTCCTCTATTGCTTTTTTTGCATGGTCAGGGTCACGGAATTCAACCACCCTATTTAATATGACACAACATACAATTATCCTTTAATTTTTTAAAACATACATTAAAGAGGAATTTGCAATCTCCTGACATTTTCAAACAGACAACAGTAGTATGCAGAGAATTTTTATCAGCCTGATGGTCCTGAACCAGATACTAATATTATCAATAACATAATTCATAAAATTTCTCTCCAACAATAATAACAGCAAGGTAAAAAATACTTACGCAACTCCTTTTGATTTTCCATCAGGGGTTTCAAGCATTTCTACGTAAGTTACATCTCCAACTAAACAAGGCAAAAAATGATTTATTAATGAATAGTGCTTTTTTATAAAAATTATATTTGTCATTAGGTGCATCATATTTCATAAGGTAAATACTTACTGTCTTTACGAAACATATCTTTTAGTTCTTGCCACCTTACTTCATAAGGAATATTGCGAACAACAACACGTCTGCCACCTGTGAATGGCCTTGAACGGTCATTTCTGTTTCTTCTAGGCGATCTGGAGCGAGATCTATGAACAGGTGATCGAGATCTGGACCTTGCCCTAAAGTTAAATTAAAAAGAAAAATGTTCATTACTCATCAATTTATCAGTAGCTTTTTGTCATCATGCTCCTTATTAATAATTTGAATTCAACTGGTTTTTTTTAAATGTATAACAATAATTTATTATGATGCATATCTTAATTTTTAAAAGCACAACAAAAAAGCCCACATCAGCAACCAATTTTTCCCAGGTGCTCTCATAGGAGGAAGTGTTTGTGTAGTGAAGCACACTATTTCTAGCTATTAAGTAAGTAAGTAGTAAGTCTCTTAAACCACCCAGCCCTGATAAGAGCCAGACTTGAATTAGAACAAGGTATAGATATTGCAGACATTATGCCAGAAACAAATACCATACTCGAACTTTATTTTTTTTTAAATGTAGGCCTACAACTTAGGTAACCAAGAGGATTATTTATCTTATAAAAATGCTAATATTAAAAATTAAAATACATGCAACGAGTACAGAGAATAATTCATTAAGCAATTTTTTCAAACAAATACACACATAAAAAGTGTTTAATAATTTGCATGAGTTTTGGTTGGTAATGGGAAAACATTGAAATAATTTTTTTCTCTCTACACTCTAGATTCTACTTTTAATATTTACTCCACTAAAAATAAACCTTACCCAAATGTTTAAATATGTATATCAGGTAACAGTTAAGGGGTCGTCCATAATGACGTCACACTAGAATGGGGGTCCGTAATTTTATGACGGTGTGCGATGAGGGGGAGGGGGGTTCAGATGGTGCGACGTCACACTTTTACATAATAAAAAAGCAATGTTAGAAAATGAATTTTAGAAGTTATTTCGCATTTTAGAAAACTGATTTAATAAATTGTAATAGGAATTGATTAAAATTCTTGATTTTTACAGAGTTAAGACAAGATTTTGGAAAAATATCGATGTTTTAAAAAAAATTCAACTGCAATTTTGAGGGGGGTTGTAGGCTGAGGTGTGACGTCATTTTAGGGGGGGTCTGGCTTTTGTGATGACGTGTGACAGGGGGAGGGGGGAGGTAAAAATCGCTTTAAAAAAAGCATGACGTCATTTATGGATGACCCCTAAGCAATACATGCTACTGAAATAATAAAACTTTTGAGGTCTAATAAATTTTTGTGGACACCCACACAGGGTTGGGGGGTTGTTGAAAGCAGACGTGTGTGTGTAGTCTAAATCCAAATTTTTTGTTGACGTCACAATTGCGTCACCCCAGCCCATAGTGCAGTGTTGGATGAGTTTGGGGAGACAGCTCAGCAGACAGACCTTTTTCCAAAAACACTTTTTAACAAGTTTTTTAACTAGTGCTAAGAATTGTATTTCTGTCACAGTAGTTTTGAGATTACTTTTATAGTGTTTAGTTATGACAATTCCACCTTGACTGGGTCAGGGATGGCTTCATAAACGTCTAATTTTTATTATGGTCACATCTGATACTTATTTAACTTCTACTCATGCCAGCACAATATAAAAAAATATACACCATAAAATTAGCAACTTAGGTGTAGGCATTTTCATTCTCTTATTTACAGTCAACATTCCTGTGAAGCTTCAAAAAAATGTGTAATTCTAAATGCACAGTTTCAGTTGATTCAAATTACATGCATAGAAACACAGAGTAACATAAATTTTCAGATAAGATGGTATTTTTTAAATAAGTAGAATAAGAGTACAGTAATGAAATAATTGTGAGCTAATAGATAATTTTTGCAAGTACCGTTTAAAAATTAAGATTTAGAAAAAAAAAAGAAATCATGGCATAAAACTTTTTAGCCAGTCTGGATTGTCCGACTTTACAAAAATCCCTTACTTATGGGCTTACCGTAAATTTTTCTTATCATCTGAACAATCGACTGTTCCAACCAATGGTTGGTGCTGTTCAGTTGGGGGGAGAGGTTGGCTAAAAATAAAACAACAGAAATCTCAATCTCCATAAAATAGATCAAGCTTTACACCAAGACTGCTGATATTATATGGTCACCCTTATAAAAAAGAAAACGTCAATTGTTCTCAACAAGTTAGTAGAAAAAAATCCAAACAATTCACAAGTTAAATATAATTTTATCTACTATTGTTCTCTGGATGAAACCAATGAAAATTTAACTTGTAATGGTTCAGTAAGAAAATCCACTATAGTTTGTTTTAACTTATAAAGAGAATGTAGTCTTGTAAAAAAATTAAATTGTTCAAGCTATTAACATCAATAAATTTAACATTTACTTATATAAAAAGGCTTTTTTTTTAAATATGAAAATTTTATGCCATATTTCTTTATAGGAATTTTAAAAACATTTTTAATGATGCATTGTTGTAGTAAAAGGCAGAAAAGGGTTTTCTAACTAATTTCAAATTTATATGCAAACCAAAAAATTAATATACAACTCAAATAACATAAGCTGTTAAGCTTAACACACAATATTAGATTTGTTGTAAAAGTTAAAATAAACAAAAAAACATTGTTTAGTATTAGTAGTTAGTAAGTGATTTCTTTTTTAAAAAATACAAAAAAGAAATAAAAATTAAATTACTGTAATTATAGGTCAGATACATTCAGAACTTTTGAAAATGTTATAATCATTATACAATAAACAGTAGTAATTTTAAGCAAACATAACTACTTCAAACAATTGAAGATACAGATCTAACTATTATTTTTAAAATTGCCAATACAATGCAGCATTGCATTTTACTTAGTTCAAGCAAGAGTACTTATAGTTTCAAGCACAGCTTCAAAAATGTAGTTTCTCTGTTGCTAGTTTAACTAAACAGACTAAACAAAACAGAAACACAAAACAAGGATGGTTTTTTCTGCTCGCATCAGAGTACGTTGTATTTTAGAGATGGGTCCAGTATAGATTACAACAAAAAAAAAAGTTAAATTTGTATATCAACAGTATGATGTTATCTGTTATATGACCAGGGAAAATTTGCCCCTTGGAAAGTTTTGGAAACTCATAATTGCAAAGCGATTAAGTTTGTATACTATGAACTTATATGAACCCATAGTGCCTTCAAAACTGACATGTGACGATAATTAAAGTGAATGTGAACTCCTGGTGAACCCTTTATCTTGTAGGGAATTTTTTCCTGCGATCGGGCGATCACATACTATTTATTATTACTGTAGGCCTAATGCTTATTTATGTTTTGGCCTATTCTAGTCGGGAAAAAAAACATGCGCAATGGATAGAAACTACCGCCTTTATTCGCTGCTATGTTTTCGATGGTACTGCGCATGCCTGTGATTAAAAGCAAACCGCAGAACCCTTACCCTAGCGCAGCTATTAAGATCACTGCGCATGCGCAGAACTATTGAGTTTTGAATCTTCTGCCAAATCTTTTTCTGAGTAGTCACTTCGTTATGTTTAATACTTGTTCTAATAAAAACACACATTCATTAAAAAAAATTTAAGTAGATCTAGATCTAATCATAGTGTTTTCTTAGGGGGAATTTCTATACCAGTGCCCGATAATAGAATCTTCTTTAAAAAAGGGTGTTAGGTTACTGGTAGTTAACTAAATACACATATGACTGGCTAATATCAATGCTAACCCTGTCCCTAACCCTAATTTCTAACCATAAAATAGTCGAGATTACAATACTACTAACAACACAACACACCTATTTTATCGAAGAGTCTATTATCGGACATCGTTATCTAAAACGAAGTTGACTACTCGGAAGATTTTTCTCCCTAACGTCTCCACTTAGTCGGCAAAAGATAGCTCTGCACATGCGCAGTGACCTATAGTATGGCTAGGGTTAGAATGAGGGTTAGGGGTAGGATTAGGGCTAGGGTTAGGATTAAGGTTGGTGTTAGGGTTCTGCTGTTGTAAACACACGCATGCACAGTACCATCGAAAACATCGCAGCGGAGGCAAGTCGTAGTTTCTCTCCATTGCGCATGCGGCGTATGGCATGTAGGCCGTTCGATTCAACACTTCCGGGTTTGTCATTTTCGTGGCATCTCACGGCTCATGCGCTTACTAAAAATGGCGACCAGTTTCGCTTTCACTAAACGGTAGAGGGATAAAACTAATAATAACGAGGCCATCGTTAATTTTAGACATCGGAACTATCCGTTTCTATTTCAGTCTGTTATTTAAGAATTCCCAGATGTACTTTTGACCTAATTTCTTTATTTGTATTTAACGAGGCCGTCGAGAGACAGTCACGCTTACTTAGCTTGCGTTGCAAGTCGAATTAACTAAAGAAGGTGCATTCTACAATAACTTTCTTATAAGATACAATTTGTATAACATCTTTACTATCAAATAAAAATAGAACTGTTTAATATAATTAGGGTGAAAACAATGCTTTTGAGGGTGTAAGTAATAATGCCATTTTATTATATTCTTGTTTGGTGAAAACGAGGCGCGGGAAAATGTGTGCCGCGCAAGAATCCAATCATTTGGCTAGATTTTATGTCACACCTAAAAATAGAATGTTTACGCTTTCTTCGTTTTTATTATTTTTTTAATTGAAAGTATGAATTATTAGTTAGATTGCAGATTTTGTAACTTGGTATACTTACCCTTTATCAATTTTAAAAACATAGCATGCTTATTGTGAACAAATATAGTCATAAAACACAGAAATATAAAGTTATAATTAAATATAATTGCGATGTGCCACACCCCCTCAAGAAAGCATGTGTTTATTAAGCTGTTTATCTTACTTTACAACAGTAATTAAAATTAATTTTCAAATTTTTATCACTTAGGCCTATTGGGTAAGATTAAGCACATGTTTACCAAAAATAAAAAAAAATAAAAAAAGCAAATTCTGTTTTAATGAAGGTCACGGGTGAAGTTTTTTTTCCCTTCTGTCACGTTCAGTGGAGGGTGCCACAGGCTGACCTGACTTTGGAATTTTTTTCAGTAATAATGACTTTGCACAGAAAGTTAAAATATGCTAAATTAGCTTAGTTTACTAGTGTTCTAGCTATTATTGATACATTTTTAATAAAAAAAATCATTCTGTAATTCTCATCAAAAAGCCTATGGCATGCGTATCTTATTCCGGCTAGCATCGACCTATCTTAACTATCTAAAATCATCCTTTTCTTAATGTTTTTTAGGGTTTCGGTTGTGCTTATAATAAGAGAGTGTCTATTCGTACTTCACTACGAATAGCCCTCAGAAGGCTATTTGTAGTGAAGTACAAATAGCCTTCTGAAGGCTATTTGTACACTGACCAATCAGATTGTCGGAAACTATCTGTACACTGGCCAATCAGATTAGCGGAAGCTATTTGTACACTGGCCAATCACAGCAGTGGAAAATCCCGCCCAGTTTAATCAAGCTTAGGCCTACTAGCCTTCAAAGTACTCGTGATACTACATACTAGTTTAGAGCCGCGCATTCGACAAGAAAGTTTTTATCGTGATGGACGCCATGATTTTGGATGGTTTTGTTCTAAACAGTTGTTTTGACAGCTACAAGGAGTTGGAGGCTGCTATTAAAGTTTTGGAGGAGTTTCAGAACTGTGTTTTTTTAAAAAAAAGTTCTAGGAAGTTGAAGGTAAGTTAAAGTTAATCCAATTTCTTCATTGTGGTAATTTATTGCTTTGCCCTTTAGGTAGGTAGATCTAGACTCTAGTCTGGATTTAGATCTAGATCTAGATTCTACGTATTAACGTATAATCGCCCGCGACTAGATCTAGATCTACATCTAGAAATCTAGTTATGTGAAAAACAGGTCGCTCCTTTAATAATTAATTTTAATTAACATTTATTATATTTATAGGACTTGATCTAGTTTTGAAATTTAGATTACCCTATCGTCATGATTACCATTAGATTCTAGATTCTTGATCTAGAATGATTTTGTGACACTTTTTTTTGTCAATTTTGAATGTTTTTTTTTCAGTTATGTTCAGCCACTGAATCTGAGAATTTGGTGTATGAATTTATACTTTATGAATGTAAGCATGGTGCTGAAAGGAAATCAGCTTCTAAAGGAATTAGACCCAAATCAAAAGTTAGTAATGGTGCCTTTTGTGGTTGTTTTATTTTCTATTTCTATGTTCATTTTACTACTTATAATTATCTTTTACATGTCCTTGGGTTTTGTAGTCTGTATTA
Organism: Physella acuta; assembly: GCF_028476545.2. Classification (NCBI taxonomy): domain Eukaryota; kingdom Metazoa; phylum Mollusca; class Gastropoda; family Physidae; genus Physella; species Physella acuta. Next base: position 26,288 of record NW_026733645.1, read on the forward strand.
ATTAGATCAGGGAGAGGGGGTGCGGACCGCACCGGGTGGCATCACCTATTATTGTTGATCCTATGCCTTCGGCTACTGCTAATGTAACTTTTGCCACATCACCTATTATTGTTGATCCTATGCCTTCGGCTACTGCTAATGTAACTTTTGCCACATCACCTATTATTGTTGATCCCATGTCTGTTGTTAATGATTCTTTTAATTCTGGGCCTTCTACGGCATCTTTTTCGCAAGTAAAGTTGCAAAGTATTAGGGTTAAGGGTAGACCTAAAAATAAACAAACTTTTACTTTGCGCAAAATAAAACCTTTAATACCTGTTGTTTTTAGTAAAATGCCTGATGATTTGAAATTTAAATTTTTTTTTATCATGTTGTGTAACTGGTGGTGAGCCACCTTTTAATGTATATAATCTTAAGCCTGTTGAGTTGTTGGGTGTTTGTTTGGTTGATAATGACTTTAGTGTTATTGAAACACAATTTACCGATGAAGCTTGGTGTGAACTTCAGACAAGGGTTAGTTTAAAAGTGAGAGAAAATTTGTTTTCCTGTTTTGAGTGTAAAGCTTTGGATGATGGCATGTTGAAAATGATAAAGTGTGATGGATGTTTAGAGTGGTTTCATTATGAATGTGTAGGTTACAGATCAAAAATGAAGGTTAAGACATGGTTTTGTAAGAGTTGTTGGAAGTAATTCATTTCAGTCTTTATTTGCTATGTGCTTTTTTTTAATTTTGCAAATATTTCAATGTTTTTAATTTATTAATGATAATGTGGTATTGGCTATCTGAGCTTTCTTGCAAATTATTATTCATTCATTCATTTCAATGTTTAATATTTATTAATGTGGATATATGCTTTGTAAATAAAAGCTCAATTTCTATGTTTGTTTCTTGTTAATTGTATATGAATAGTAGCAAACAAATCTAAGATTTGTTTAAATTTAGCATGTTTTGAAAATTTGACAGCAAATATTTCAGATGAAATTGTACCATATCTATAAGGGGTCATTTTATCTCAGTCACACGTCACAAAAAGTCAGACCCCCTAAAATATCTCATCTCGGCCTACAACACCCACCCACGCTCATGATTGCTGTTGAATTTTTCTTAACACATCGATCTTTTTCCAAAACCTTGTGACGTCACACCATCATAAAACTACGGACACCATCACCCCCCCCCCCCACTACAAGTGTGACGTCATTTATGGAAGCTATAAGAGACAAGTATTAATAACTTATAAATGGGATGTCTACGTGTTGACTGAATTCCTTTGAAAAACGACTGGTCTGGGTCAACATATGTTTTATTGATACATACATGTTTTTATTACAAACAAACAAGACAATATAATTTAAAACTACTTGTTAACAGCTTATAATGCATTCAGTTACTAAACATGCATTTCTAATTTTGTCGCTACCTTTGCGTGCAGAGTTTCTTCCAGGCATCTCTTCGGGGGGGCGAAGCCCCCCCGAAAAATTTTTACCGCCCCCCCGAACGAAATGAAATTTATATAATTTATATAGAAAATATATACTTTTAACAGTGTCCGCCCCCCCGAAGAAAGTTTACCGCCCCCCCGAAGATTTCAAGTGCCCCCCCGGAGAAAAAAGTCTGGAAGAAACACTGTTTGCGTGTGTGTAAAAGCTATGTGTCATCCTTATGATTTTAAGGCGATTTCTACCTCCATTATATCACAAATGCCAGACCCCCATCCTTATGGATACTTACAGTAATCCTTAATTGTCTTTAGATATCTATAATCTCTTCTATATAATATACACGTACATAATTTATTTGAAAATAATTATTCAATAATACATATGAATTGGCCTAATTAATAATAATATTAATAAATAATTATTCAATAATTGTTGTCTAAGGACAAGTAGACTCTAGTTAATTACGGGACCTAGGCACAAAACTTGAATAATGTTTAAGGGAGATGGTGGGGGAAATGCCTTGCTCTGATTGGTCAGTGTACAAATAGCCCCCAGAAGGCTATTGGTACTTCACTACAAATAGCCTTCTGGGGGCTATTCGTAGTGAAGTACGAATAGCCGCAGCCTATAATAAAATAAGTTCAACCGGAGGTGAACGTGAAGAGGAGAATAAAATACGCTACAATGGAGTTGTTTTTACTGTAAACTTGTTTCATTGACCAGAGTTGGATCTCAATCCCAGATGGCAGATGCTCATGATTATAGGCTGAAACGTTAACTGAATAGTATAGATTTTAAATCTTAATCTATATTGTAGAATTTGTTTGTTGCTGAGTCAACAAGCTGCTGTCTAAACTAAAATTTAAAAATTACTTAAAACTAAAAATAAATCAGAATTCCAGAACTCTCATGTCTCAACTTTGTTGATTTTCATTTTCAATCACTGCTGAATCATGTCCGTAGAATATTTGATGATTGGTGTGACACATAAGCTTTGTATACTAAAAAGATTAAGGGCGTATTCATGTTGCAATAACTAATTATGTAAAGTGTAAAGTTACCTCTCTGACTTCTCATCCGACATCCTAAAAAAAATTGTTAGGTAAAAATAACAACAATTTGAAATCGTAAGTATTAAAATGGACGCCGGAACGCATTAAGAATCGAAGACTTGCAGCTAAAATAATCGATACTTTAAAAATAAAACGATACGATTTGTTTCATAGGGAGCAAAATAGGCCTAACTCAGTCAAAACTTTTTTTCGATTTAGAATCTACTTTTATTACATCCTACAAAACATGTTCATGTATCATGAGATTTTTCGAACAGGATCGGTTAACTGAATAGGAAGGAGTTTAGACCGTGATGTTAAAAAATCGCTTTCTTGTTACCACGGCGAAGCAAAACTCCCCATAACCTACGTTGAATCAAATTAAACGTAAAACAACTGAATATTCTATTAGAAAAAAAGTCTATATATATTATATATATATATATATATATATATAGAGAGAGAGAGAGAGAGAGAGAGAGAGAGAATTACTCTTTATGTTATATTTAATAGTTATTTGAGTTCATAAATGGTTTGTGTGAATTTTTTCATATACAAAAATCTGGCCATTTTGGTCTTGATATTAAGTCGATTATTAAACTATTTCAATACCGGATAGTTAAAATTGTTAATAGATGTTAGATAGGCCTATGTTCTAGATTTTCTAGATTATATGTTGTATCAGTCCTCGTCTAGAATTTATTTTTTATTTTTATTTTTTTTTGCTTTTTTAATGATAAAAGAAAATTTTGATTATTTAAAATAATTTTGTTAGGCGCTGTATAGTGTATAAGGACTGTAAAGAAGAGCTGGGGCAAGATTATGAGACATCAATACTGTTTTATTGCAATTTTCAGTAGTGTGGCGTCATTTTTTTACGCCAAGTACCTTATCCCTTATTTATTTTGACCTTTAAAAAGCACCTACTAACTATCTGGTGTAGGCCTAATAACCAGAGGCATAGTCAGGGGGTGCGGACCGCACCGGGTAACACCATTAAGGGGGGTGACACCAAGGCAAAAAATAGCAAAATATATAGAGAAAAAATGATAATTCCACTTAATTGATTAATTTGAGTGTTAAATAGTCTTTTAAGAGCAAATTTGACAAATCTCGACAAGGGTGGGGGGGGTGCAAATCGAAAGTTTGAGGGGGGGGGTGCAAATCGAAAATTGAAAGGTTGATCCAGAGAGAGCGCCAAATTGAATGTTTATCCCC